>NW_008666614.1:85067-112303 GCF_000695815.1 Acanthisitta chloris | reverse complement strand
AAAAGAGAAAGAGGAAAAAAAAGGCAAGGACCCCCCCTCTCCTCCTCCTCCCTCCCCTGCCCGGTCCCTTCCACCCCCAGCACACACACACACCCGCACGCACACACACACCCCATTGATCAATATTTGGCTGTCTTGCTGCAACTTGCTGCAGTCTTTTAAAGGAGTAGTAGAGAGAGAGGGAGAGAGAAAGGGAAACTGGCAGGAAGGGGTAAGGAGCTACACATGTCACATGTGCTTTCTAAGACGGCCAGGAGCATCTGCAGGCTAGGATGCTGCGGCAGGTGATACACAGAGGGCTCCAGTCGTTTTTCTACAAGCTGGGCTTATTCGTGAGCAGGCATCCGGTGTTTTTCCTCACTGTGCCCGCAGTCCTGACCATCATCTTCGGCTTCAGCCTGCTCAACCGCTTCCAGCCTGACACTGACCTGGAGAGCCTGGTAGCCCCCAGCCACAGCCTGGCCAAGATCGAGAGGAGCTTAGCCAGCAGCCTTTTCTCCCTCGATCAATCCAAAAGCCAGCTGTATTCGGACTTGCACACCCCGGGGAGGTATGGCAGGGTGATTCTCCTCTCCAAACCCGGAGGCAATATTTTGCATCAGGCTGATGTGATCCTGCAGATCCACCGAGCCGTGCTGGAAATGAAGGTGAACTACAAAGGCTATAATTATACTTTTTCCCATCTGTGTGTGTTGAGAAATCAGGATAAGAAATGCGTGCTGGATGATATTATTTCAGTGCTAGAGGATCTGAGGCAGGCTGCCCTCTCCAATAAGACAACTGCCAGGGTGCAAGTGAGCTATCCCAACACTAAATTAAAGGTATGCTCTTACTGCATGCTTTTGCCAATTAAAGAGGCAGCACTTCATTTCTTGTCCTAAACAGCGAAGAGAAATATAATCATATCTCTCTCTCTCTCTATTGAAATGTGTGTGATCTGGGAATTCCTTGGGAAGCAGCTGAATCCGGTGCCTTGCTATTGTTCTGGGTGAGATGGGAGGGTGGGGGACTGGACATTACTGAAGCAGGAGAAGCAGGGAGCAGAGAACAGCCTGAGCACCGGGAGACCTTGCAATGCCTTGAAGGTTCAGTACATGGGGCAAAAGGGACAGGAGGTTGGGGTGGGGGGTTTGAGAGCTGGATTGCACTATCATCTTGTCCAGCCTCACTGCTGTGGTGGGATCATTTATCTTTAATGTGGCCAGAAAAAGCTTTCCTCAAAGGCACAGTGAGTTCCTGTATCTTCCTGCTCCTGCCAGTGTTGTAGGAGCAGCAGGAGGTTTGGGCCAGAGCAATTTCAGGTGTCCTGCCTCCTTTACCTGCATGCAAAAAAGGGGAAGGGAAGTGGGATTTTTTTTTTTTGCTCTCTGTGTGAAAATTAATAACTCTGCAGCTGGTGGATGAGCTGGAGTTTTGGGATGGATCCCACCAGCTAGAGACTTCCAGCAAAGGTGAAACAAGGTAAAAGGTGAAAGAAGTTTCCGTCCTTCCAATTAAAAGAATAAACAATTTGGCACAAATTATCTCAGGACTGTTTCCCTGGCACACAAGTACCCATCTGCTTTCCCACTCATCTGGAGCAATCCAGCTAACCAGGACTAACCTGCTGTGAGTAAATAAGGCGCAAAGTTTGCAGGTGGCTTGTGAAAGAAGTTTCTGTGGATTACAGTATATCTGCATGCTCCCCTAGGCATTGCACCAGAGGCAGGCTTTATTTAACAGAGTGTAACAAATTCCCTAGCACGCGCCAGTTACTCATGGCTCAGGTCATAGGGAAGAGGATACAGTCCTTCTTGTAAACCGTGTAAGATCTTTAGGGTTACCTGTTCCCCTTTTCCTTGGGGATGGGGAAGGTAGTGCTCTTGTGAGTACCAGCACCTAGATCCTGATGTTATAACTTGTTTCTTGCTGTTCATTTACGATGAAGAAAAAAAAGTGAAGTCAGTCCCTGTCCCAAAATCTGACGCAGAGACATAGATTCATTTTATTGGTCTTTTTGCTTCAGTAAAAAGGGCAGTTGGGACAGCTGGCATTTGGTCCCATGGCTATAGATGTTACAGTAACTGCTTTGTGCCGAGTTGTGGCTGTTCAAGTGTGTGGAAATGAAAATGTGTCCTTGCTGCTACTTGAAAGTCCTGAGCCTAAGGAGTGCTCAGACAAAGAAGTTATTCTGGATTAGATATCCCTGAACAAATTTTATCTTCTAGTTTGCTGCAAAGACAATCCCACTATTGCAGAATTAAAGTGCTTCCTTTTCATCTTACTTATTTCTAAAGTTAAGTTTAAGCTAGTAAAGTACAGAACACTGACAATCTAGACTAGCATCATTATAAACTTTCTTTATGCAAAAATAGTCATTCTACTTTCTCAATCCAGTTTTTGTTTTTTTCTAGAGAAACCCTAACTGAGCTTGGCAAAACTAGGATAGGCTGAATTGTTGGGGTTTTTTACTAGAAGAGTTCCTACAGCTCCTCCTTTTTCTAAGATAAAAGTAAAGGAAAAGATGACATGGTCTGGATTAGTGACTTATTGGGATAAAAGTGATTGGCAGATAAGTCACAGAGAAATGTTTTCCCAAAGCATAGATGTCAGACTCTAAGTACTGCCACATACTAGCCGGGCACCTTCACTCTTCCAAGTTGCTGTTTTGTATCATCTTCTGGATAAAGGAATAAATGCCCTTAAGTATCTCAGTTGACATCTGGGCAGAGCAGTCAGCTTTCTACCCACTTCGCAGCAAAAGAAGGTAAAGCCGCCAAAATCTGTGACTGCACGTGAGAGAAAAGCAAGCAATGTGGCCATTTTTGTGGACAGGAAGAGTTCCTGCTTTCACTAAGAAAATGAAACATGCTTTGACACAATTTTTCTTCTGTTATGGTAAGGACTCTGTTGTGGATCTGTGGTCAGTCCTGGGCTGGTTTTCAGTGATGGTGTGTCCACAGAGACTCATCTCCTCCGCTCTCTTTGACTTCAGCTGCTGGGATAAAATTACTATTTTGTAGGGATTAATTCGCTAGGTCATCTCTGTCATCTCCGTTGTCCCATCTATCAAGGGTTAGGAAGTTGTGGGCAAATATCTCTTGCTCTCCTTCAAAATTTCGCTTTAATCCAGACTCCCGGGCTATTTCCTGACCTCCCTCTCTTTACACCTCTGAGCAGAGACTGTAGAAACTCAGCCCTGTGCTGTTAATTTTGGGATGTCTAGTTGTGTTTAACCAGATATATCTCAGATGCTGCACCCACTAGGGTAGATCAGTCTCTGGATATTCAGCAAAGGGAAACAACCCTTGTGGCTGTATCTGTGAGTTTTTTATTTCTTCATACTTGAGCTGTAACACAAAAGAGTGATTGTGGGTAAATCTCATAGGACTGCAAACAAGAGGGTCAGATCTGCCTGCCCTTATTCAGTGTTCATCACATTCACTCATCCATGAGGATTCTCCTCAGCTAAACCTTCCTGCACCATTAGGACACATCAGAATCTTCTAGGTTATCTCACTTTCCCAAAGGGCACATTGCATGGTTAATACTGGTAGATTTTGCTCTGTCTTGTTCTTTTAATAAAGGTCTCAGATTGAATAAAGTCCTTCAAAGAATAATATGGGGATTTACAAATCATGGAGGTGCCTAGATGTGTTTAGTCTGCAGCTGACATGGGTCAAGTCTCATCCTGTATTGGTTTGGGAATCACAATGGCTATGTCAAGCTGTTCCAAGCCCTTTCCCTCTCTTTGCAGAAGTGGCAAAATCATCTTGTAGTTTTTTCTTTCCCTCAAGCCTTGTGAGCAGCTCCACTTTGTCCCTAGTCTCAGCTCCTGATGGAGGCCAAAATGGTTTGATTCTCTCAGGTGAGATTGGCTGAAGGCTGACTGGGGGGTGAGCTGTTGTCAGGTCTCTCACAGGAACTTTGTGGGAACCGTGCAAACTAGTTTCAGCAAACTGCTCTAGTTTTGAAACAGCTGTTACTGGACTACAATATCTGATAAACTACTTCACTTTTCCTAAGGAAATCTGGCTGTGAAGGATAATGATTACTTAATTGTTGGAAGAGCTTATAGCCCTGAATATTTCCATCTTCACTGCCCCTCTGTAAGTCAGGAAGCCTTGGTCACTCCACTTGCCAGAGAAGGAGCAGAGACAAGGCACTCATATTCAGAGCGCAGATTGCAGTGTGGTTTCCAATGGCTGAGGTGGGTTTAAAATCCACTCTGGCAACACAGGGGTCATTGTAGGCTAGCTGAGGTGAACCAGGTTGTAGGAAAATGCTGGCTCCCATTGCTTCGAGGACACTGTCTAGCCTGTTCACAGTTACTGCTACGTTACACTACGCTGCAGTCTGCAGCCCAGCCAGAGAGTGACTTGTCCAAGGTCATGCAGATAGACTGTGCAGAGTAGGAAAACAAAGCTGGGTATACAAAGTCTTGATGAAGACTTTTGAGGTACATCCTGGAGAAAGATTGCTCATGCTTTCCTCAGTCCAGGGCATAAAATCTATGCTCCTGTGTTTGAAATCTGGACTGTGTCCTAACTGCATAGACTGGGCAAATCTACACTGAACACTAACCATCAGTCATCAACTGTTAAACCCCAAGTTTTGGCAAATCTCGGCATTGTTTTTGTCAGTTGAGGCTTCCAGGACAGTGCCTGGGCATGGCCAGGGAAACAGCATAGAAAAGGGTCCACTCCTGGTTGGTATATCTACTCTGTCCTAGTGATAACAGTGCTTAGTGTTCTTAGAAGTGGACACATTGTGCCTCTGCCCCCAGGGCCAGAGCATAGCCTGAGGCAGTTTATTTATTGGTATAGACAGAATTATTGATTACATGGGGATTACTTCTTGAGTACTGTCAAATGTAAGGGAAGAGATTGTATCTTGACCCTGATTTGTCAATAACTGCAGAAAATTTGCTGTCCTAACCTGAAAAAAATTTACAAATAAATTATGAAATTATTTCTGAACACAGTCCTTACCCAGAGGGGGAATAAAAGGCATGAAAACATTTTTTTCAGGGATTTTACCTTTATTGTTGCTTTCTTGTTTATTTCTACTTAGTCTGAGAAAAGATATTAATTTAGAATTTGCCTCTCTGAGATCAGAATGAACATGACAACTGCTGGCTTAAAGAATCTTTGTCAGCAGATTGGTTTCTGTATTACTGCCTTCAATTAATTAAGTATCAGTCATTTATGAACACTAGGCTAAACATCAGCCAATAAGCCAGACATCTGTATTACCACATTTGTGATAAACACATCAGCTGGATATTGAATCTGCTCTTGCTTAAGCAGAAAAGTTTCTTGCATTCACTTAACATCCTGAAACCTCTAATTGCAGATTTGCTACTGGCCAGATTCTCAATTTTTCTCACACTAACAGCTGCACTTTTAAATGAGTCTTGCTACATTTGCATGCTTGGAGTCTTTCGCACTGCTCTAAGATTAATTCCTCCTTAGACGACCCAGAGGCATAGGCCACCTCCATGGGACAGAAAGTGTATAAAACCAGAGCCCACCTACATCAGAGTAGGCATCTGTGTACCAGTAATATCCACAAACTGATTATTCCTTAGTAAAATCAGTTCAAGTGTAAGATTACTCTAACTCCAAGGAGCAGATGCTTCCTTGAAGACAGTGTGGATCTGTACTCATTTGTGATACCACCCACCCCAATCCGAGCCTGTGGCTTGGGATCTTGTGAAGTGCTCTGTGGCTGGCAAAAGCTGCTAAGTCAAAGCAAAATAATAAAACATGTTCAGGGAGAAGATCAGAAGAGGAAGGCTGGAGGCTGCAGATAGTTTTCATCTCAGCCTGTCAGATCAAGACAGGATTGGGCAGGAGTAGCTGCTCAGTAGCATGAAAGCAAGTGGAAAATGTTTGAAGGCTATTAGGCTCTTCACAGGTTGGGAAACTTACTTGGGAAACAAGACCCTTTTACCCTTCCAACTGTGTTTCCATACTGTCCGGCAGGACTAGGAAGGGCTCCTCACTCTCCTTACCTGGATGGCCTGGCAGAGTTGGTGTCTGTGATGGGTTAGCTGTGCCCTTGCTGAGAGATGTCCCTGCAGCTGTTGGCTCTTGAGGATGTGATCAGGCAGCCTGCCTGCTCAGTGTGGGCAAGAAATGAAATGTTTCCTTGAGGTTTTAGAAAAATTCTCCACTCCTTCCTCTGGTTAGTACATTAGGAAAGAACTCTTTCTTAGCTCTGGTAGACCAAGTATTAAGATAACTCTCTTTCCTAAAAGCAAGGGCAAAGTATGAGTCCTGGCTGCACTGGGAATATGAAACTGGGTTAGCCTGTACAAGGACAAGCTATCCCAGCATAAACAAACAGCAGAAAGAGAGCAGAAACCTACTGTAACAAGGATAGGTATTAGGATGGGTTTCTTTGCTTTGCCATTCTTCAGTTAGGAACTTAACTTTCTTATCAGTCTCGGGGGAAATTCCACCTTCACCTGACCAGGGCTGTAGACAGAAAGTTCCACGGGTATGGGGCTCATTCCTTCCCATCTAGCAGTTAAGAGCAGTGGCCATTGAAGACTGCAAAGAAAATATTCTCCATTGACCTTTCAGGTGACCTTGGTCATCTGCTTCATGCCTTTCCCTCCCAGCTATTCCACTTTTTAGTTTTGTCAGCATTTGCTAGGACACATGGCCTTTTGTGCAGTGCCAGGCCTTCCCAAAGATATTTCCATGATGTGAATTATAATAGAGAAGCAATTGGAAGATTGTTTAGACAGAGAGAAAAGGAAAACATGATTGCAAACCCCTTCAGTTAGTAATAACAGCTCATCCCTGTGGATCTGGGGTGGATGTCAACTGCTTGCCAAAGGTAAAAGTCCAATAGCACTTTGCCATCTTCCTACAACAGATAGTCCTCTGTGGATAGAAAAAAATATTTCCTTTGCTAAATATTTAGTTAATGCTTGGCAATGTTTCTACACTGACATAACATCTTCTAATATCAGCCATCTCTATGCTTTTCCAAAATGTCTTTGGAACCTCTTACTGTACTGGCTGTGTGAGCTGTTAGAGGACTCTGAACTCCTCCCTTTAGATTTACAAGGGATGAGTATTCTTGCTATATGTAACAAGAATTAAATTCAGATACCACCATGCTAGCAAGGCAGGGGAATACAGTGGATAAGTATTACTAAAGAATATGTGTCACTTTCCCAGAGAAAGATGCTTTTATGGAGGAGAAGAGAGGAGAGGAGAGGAGAGGAGAGGAGATACTTAAACCAACATTAACTGATTAAATACATATTCTGTGGTAAAACTGGAAGGAACTTTGTAAAGACAAAATTCGATTAATAAATATGGACAAAAAAGTTCTTAAATTATTTAATGTCCTTTATGTATATGTGGGTATGCATATTGCATGCATATACTTGTCAGTTGGTAAACAATTATATAGGTAAGGCTGTGCTAGATATTTTTAAAAGAGTAGACTAAGAGAAAAACCTTTATTAAACCTCCACAGACATTAAGAGATAAAAGACTCTTATGCACTCTGCGCACTGGTTATTACAGAAGTCATGGTGAAAAAAACTGCTGACTGGTTTTCCAAAGGAAGTGAATTGAGTTAGGAAAATCGTGATCTTGCATTTCTACTGAAAGCTTTTTGTTTATGCAGGCCCCACATCCACTGCACCCTCCTAGTGCAAACAGTGAGACGTGGCTGGGACTGGAGCTGTAAAACAGCTTTAAATACAGATGAAAGAAAGCCTTCAGCAAAGTAGGAAACCAGGTGCTGTGTGTGATGAGAGAGGGGAAGACAACGGGAGGCTGAAGGGGCAAGCTATAAAGTCTCTGTTTCTCACTATATTAGTCCTGTTCTCTGTTTTCCTACCTATCAAGGTGCAAGATGGTCATGTGGAGAACAGACAGCAAAGGAAGTTCTTGGAAGCAGGGTTGTGAAACCTCCTACAAAGAGACAGAGCAGTGACAGAGATCCTGAGCATTGCAGAGAGGATCACATGGAGTTGCACATGTCACTCCCCTAGCCCTGGATTCACTAGGTGTGAATTAGCCTCACTTTTACACTGATCATGCCATCTGGGAGCAGAAGCTTTGGGTGAAGTGCTGGAGATCTTTGATGACACTAGTAAGGGTGACCTGGTGGCAGCAGGAAGATTGCCAGCTAAAAAGAACTACTGTGAAATCGGCCCAAGGGCAAACTGGCAATGATTTGCTGGTGGGCAGCTCTGGTGTGGCACAGCTCTGGTGTGCTGAAGCTTTTTTTTTCTCCTTAACACCACTCTCACATTGGAGGGCAATTCCTGCACAACACCAGTTCTGCTTGCCTAACAGCATTTCTATGAGACACCAGACAGCCCTCACAGCTGTGAGTTGGCCAAATCAGCTTTTCTTCCTGGTTGTATGTTTTGCCACCAAACACGCCCTCCTCCAGTCCACTCTGGGCAGCAAACTGGTACCACAGCCAGTGAGCTGCTGGGTGAACATGAGTTGTGAGACTGGCGTGTCACTACCTGGCTAATATTGCAGAAGGTTTTGGTCTGATAATGATCTGTAACGAAGATGAAAAAGTTAGTCAGCACCATGGGTGTGTAATATTCCCTGAGCACATAAGATGGCAAATATTTTACTGTCTCACAGAATAATTCTTCTTTACAAATATCAGTTACACAAGCCCTAAAGCCTACTTGGCTGCTCTGAGGCCATCTGAGAAGGTACAGTGCAGTCCTACCTACCTACCTGCCCCACACCTTTGAAGGTGGCACATATCACAGAGACTCCTAGCATAATGCAGACCACCTATCTAGGGTATGCAAGTAGGATTAAATAGCAAGCTCCTAATGGTCCAGTCTGACACAATAAGCTTCCTTGTGCAGTTAGTGGGAGACCTGGGAGGTGTCATCGAATACTTGCACAGAGATGTCCAACCACCTCATGTGTATCTTCTCACAATATAAGGTGGCACATATCACAGAGACTCCTAGCATAATGCAGACCACCTATCTAGGGTATGCAAGTAGGATTAAATAGCAAGCTCCTAATGGTCCAGTCTGACACAATAAGCTTCCTTGTGCAGTTAGTGGGAGACCTGGGAGGTGTCATCGAATACTTGCACAGAGATGTCCAACCACCTCATGTGTATCTTCTCACAATATATAGGGAACATATATAGGACCATTTCAGGCACCTAAAGCTTGTGTCCAAGTCTGGTACCAAAACAAGACAGAAAAGTTGCCCTTGTGTAAGACAGGGTCTTGCTTTTCTTACACCTTGCATAATTGTTTCCACCAGCATTGCGCAAGTGTTGTCAGTCTGATGGGAAGGTGTTATTCTTATCACATACATGGTGCATTTTTGCACATGTGTCAACAGCTTTGTAAAGGGTGCTACGATTCAGCAGTGGCCATAGAGCATTTTGCTGTTTGTGTGCTAAATCTTGTATTACCTGTGCTAAATCATGTATTACCTTTGTTGCATATAGGGTTGATCCATAAAATTTCAGCTGAATGTTTTTCTATCAGAAGTTGCAGTATTCTTGAAATGAAAAGCATCTGTGAAACAGTGTCTACCCTGTCCTTAATTCTGTCTCAGAGATAGGAGAGAGAAGGGCAGGTTCCCATAGCTTCATTTTGACATACTCCTAAAAAAATGCACTTTTTTTTTTTTTTAAATGGTTCCTCCAAAGTATTCTTTCAAAATTCTTTCAAAAATATTTATGTCTCACATTGTAGTTTCCACTAGAAAATAAAGGAGAAAAAAACCAAGTCACTTTAAAAGGAAATGTTCTTCCATGTTCAAACTTTGGGGAAGGAAAATCACAGTCAAATGAAGTCATCCAACCAGCTCTGCCTGGAAGGACTCCTGCATGGCTGAGGACACAGACCAGTCCCCCCTGGCATGAATGTACCCCCCAATAGGGTGCTCTGGCTCTTTTTAATGCCATTTTTCACTAGAGACCAAGGCACTGTATTGATGGGCCAAGAAATCTTTGCTTCCAATTCTCCAAGCAGATTTAGTTTGTAAAAAAATTTGCAGTTCATTAAGAAGAAAGATGATGTTAGCAATACTTCATTATGCATCTCCATCTCTTTGACAGGATCTGTGACTTAAATATAAATTACCTTTTTCTTAACCATTTTTCAGGATAGTTTCTTAGAGTGAATTTTGAGCCATTAACCAAATACATGAACAAATTCAGTGACAAGTTCATGCCATGTGGAAATATTCATGTGGATTTTTTTCCCTGAATCCACACTTTAGCATGTTCAAGTTCATGTTCTTGACTCCTGTCCTACCAAGTGAGGTTTCATTCACAGATAATTCACAAAATATCCCCCAGAAGAGACTACAACACATTTGTATCCAGATGACAAACCCACTACTCTTCAGGATTGGCTGGAATGTGTGGTAATAAATGCTTTACCAGCAGTGTTTTTTTGCTAACTAACCATAATTTTCCCGTCTATATCTGATTTCTCATCTGCACATAGAAAACACTGGTCATCCAGTAGATGCACAACAGATTTATCATTGCAAATTGCATAGAAATTTGGGACGCCAGCAGAGAAACGTGAATATTTCTGAAGATTTACATGTTTCTCCAAGCCTTTCTTTCCCCAGGCTTCAAAATTAGCACAAGTATGAGGCTTTAGGTATATACCCTTAAATAAATTTCACTAATTTGACAAGCTCCCCTTCTCTTCTCATAAAGTATTTAATGTTTTGGGTTTGAAAATTTAATTTTAAAATAAAGAGTGGCTTGTTTGGGGTTTTTTCTCCTCAAAGAAAAAAGCTTGTATTATTACATCTTCTTGCTTCAAGTATCAGATTTTTAAGGTAGGAGAAAGAGGAGAACATCCTTGATGGGAAATTTGTCTGATATAAATGGCAAATACTGTAATTGCATATGATCTGTGGTCTTTCCATCACAATATTCTCCTCAAAAGGCAAGTAAAAACAGGTCATTTGTCACTACTTAACAGATCTGAACAAAGCTGCTTTATGAAGGATAGTGATACTTATGGAAAACCCAATTACTTACCAAAGTAGCAAAAGTAGCAAGAAAAGGTAAGGCAGAATGGGATGTTTTTGCACTTCCTTTAGAGCAGCTAAAAAAAAAAAGTAATGAGGATAGGGAATATCTCATGATGAAGCTCAATCAAACTCAGGTTCACCTTTAAACCATTTAACTGGGTTTTCCTATAGCCTCTTCAGTGAGGATACAGTGGATAGAAAGGACAACATCTAAGATGCCATTGGGTGAAGGAGCAGTTTGGGGTGTGGAGTGGTGGACCATGCGTTCAAGAATTCATACTCTGCTGTGACATCTGTCTTACGTTGATTTTCCTATCATAAAGGAAGGCTGTGGTACTGCTGAACAAATTCAGGGAGCTGTTGTAGTTTTATGAGCAACCTCATGTCTCTTCCATGTAACACCAAGAGGTCAAAGATATAAAAGATTTATAAGGTCAGTCTAACTCATTCCCCAGCCTGTGCAGGATTATGAAGAAACCCTAATAGAAAAATTAATTCAGATTGGCTTGGATGGCAAATCAGTCATGTGGGTTGGAAACTGGCTGAAAGATTGTAAATGAAGAATCATGATAAATGATAATGTAACAAGTTTATGGAAGGTATCTTGCAGGGTATCTGGAGAATTTGTGTTAGGTCTAGTCTCATCTAACATCTCTATTAATTATCGGGAAGCACAATTGAATTGCACAGGAATAAAGTTCACAGATAATATTAAACAAGGAGGACATGTCAGCAGCAGCTGAGTCAGAGAATTTACACCTACAGATCGGGAGCAGTTAGAAACCTGAACAGAGAATAATACCATTTTCTGAAGAGTTTTGGTTGTGTTCTGTTGCTCAAAGGGCAATGTAGGGTCCTCCCTTGGAACAGATTTCTGTTAGCTCATTTTGCATACATCAAAGTTGAAGGTGCAGTGCTTAAATGATATGCCTAAGGTCAAAGTTGATGTTAAAGTTGGGATTTTGCAATCCCCACAGAAAGGGCACTTAGTTTAATTAGTTTCATTTCTGACTCTGACACTGCTTTGCAAGTATGGCTGTTTCACTGCTCGGTGTTTTCGTTCATCCTTCACCTTCTTGCAGATCAAATTCTGCAGATCAAAGAGCTCCATATGTTGAGCTTGCACAGTGCTTTGGTGGCTGTAGATGATGTGTTATATTGTCAGGGAGTCCTTGATAAATTGTTGCATTGCTTTGGTCTTTTTGTTATCTTTCTAGAATGAAATAAGTCTTCAACTGGAGTTTTGTGCTAACCGTGGATTTTTAATGGGTTATTAGACTTGTATTTGGATGATTTCATGGAGTTGTTTTGCCATGCTGTGCATTGCCTGATTGTTCCCCAGCACTTCAAATACAAGTATCCTCATACTCCTGTGTCACAAATTGGCTCCATTTTGTCCCTGTTGAATTTTGCCATTTATTCATTATATTCTGGTTGTGCCATAGAAGACAGTCTTAGAACTCAGTTTAATGGGATAGTTACAAATGAGGGCATGAACTCATCCTTCAGACCCATCATGGACAAGAGTAAAAGTTCATATTATGCGTTCATCTTTCAGATTGTTAAAGTCAGATGTGCAGAATCCCATCACACATTTATTTCAAATCACAAAAAAAGAGTTCCATGAAATTAATGTAAACTTGAGGATATTCTAAACTGGAGATCTTTATAGAAAAGACTTATGTCAGGTGAAGCATTTCTAAAAGGCCTAGGGAATAATCTGCATTTGCACTGATATTAGAAAAAAAATTTCCCAGAATAATTCCATGGGAAAAAATCTAGGCTTCTTCTCAAGTCCACTGCAGCTTTGTCTCACTCCAAGTCTCTGACAGGGTTTTGGAAAACTCTTTTTGGAAATTATTATTAGACAGTTGCAAAAGAACTAAAATACATCAATCTGAATAAGGAATTAGCTCCCACTGAAGGAACTGGAATTAAATGCCATCCTCCTGCACAATAGATTGCCAGATATTGGCAGTTTATTGCAACAGGGATACGAAGATTTTGCAGAGTGCTCAGAAGACAAATGTTGAGATTCCATCATCTGGAAGTGCTTTACCATCTAATTACTCTTTGGCTTACTCTATTAGAATTTTTCCCTAAATATTTGTTTGAAATCCAAAGGTGGCTAGATACCACAAGGTCCCACCATCTGCAGCACTTTTGTTTTAAAATTAAAACTCCAATCCTTCCTGTTCTGCCAGACCCATAACCTTTCCAAATAGACTATACTAATACAAATTGAAAAATCACTTTGCACAGTGGGGGATTTTGAAAAGCCTTTTTCTTTTTCTTTTTTTTTAAAAAATCTATTACATTAAAGTAATTGTAAAATGTCTATTTGGGGAGAAAAGCTTTGATGTCTTGCAAGGAAACATCTCAGATAAGTTGAAAAGATGGTTGATGATACTATTGTCATTTACAGTGAATATTCTGCATTTCTTCAGCAGTGCTTATACGTAGCAATTAAATATTCATCCTTTTTGGTTTCTTGAGCTCATTCTTAACAGTAGCACTACATTAACATACATCTAGGTACACATATAACCTAACTTTAAGCATTTAATGAAGGTAATAAAATTAGGGTTTGGGACACTGTCAGCTTTAAGAGGACTAAAAATGCTAAGAATGAGATTCAGTCCATTTAGGATCAAAATTGCCCTCTGGAGGTACCCTGTTCTTTTCTTTTCCTGGAGTAGGCAGTCTGATTGTTCTAGCATTTCCAGCCTGAAGGTTTGGTTAGGCAGCCTGACGCAAGACCTCAGAGCCTAAATTCTGACTTCTCATGTTTTGAGCCTTGTTCTGACTGAAGAGGCACATCCAGATCAGAAACTCGCTTGAAGTTAATAGCCACTGTGTACTCGAAGTAAGGACAAGTACTCGGCTGTGAAATACAGCCACCTTGAGGATGGAGCCGTTCAGGTGTGGCATAGCTGACATTGCCACCAGACTGCAGGGTCTGAGCACACAGAAATTAAAGAAACCCTTTGCCAGCTGGCAGCACGGAGGGAATGAAGGGATCAAATCTTTTTTTCTTTTATCCTTCCTGTGGAGTTTGCATAAACCTGGTTAGTTTCTCCAGTCCACTTCACCACAAGCCACATCAACTGCTGCTCCCAAGCTGGGCAGGGAGGGGATGCAGGCTCAGTACAGAAAGGGAAGGGACCTCTCCTTTGGCAGCATCATCAGTTCACACTGTGAAATACAGTGACTAAATGAAGTCCAGCACCAGATGAGAAAAGTTTTGGAGCAGAGGTAGCCTCTCCAGCAGTGTGTTTGCACAGCATCTTGCTCAGCAGGGTCCTGGGCTATGCCAAAACCTCGCTGGTAACCAGTGATTATGATCTGAATGAGATCCTGGCATCGCCTGTATTTTTATGCGGGTCCTCCCAGTCCTCCACAGCATAAAGGTTGCATTGAGATAATTTTACAAGCATGCAGAGCTTGACCAGTGACAGTTGTTAGCAACCCCTGCAATCTCTAAATGAAGGTTTTGGGTGGATGCACACTCACACTGTTGTTTATCACTTGTTTATCATTGCAAATGTGCCCTGTGTTGTCTGAGATAGTGCAAAACACTCTCCCACAAATTATGGCTGAGGAAATGCAGAAATCTGACCCTTATAGTGTTATGGCAGCAAACGTTCAGTGGGAAAACTCTTCAGTGATGGGAGGCAATCAGAAGCCCAAAGTGGACACCACAGAATCATTTAGGTTGGTAAGATCATTTAGGCCATTGGGTCTATTAACCCAGAACTGCCAGGTCCACCATTAAACCTTGTCCCTAAGCACTACATCAGTTTTGGAACACTTCCAGATGATGCCATGAGCTTTACTTTTTAAACTGGAGTAAAAATTAGAAAAACCTTGCTAGAGGATCGCATATAACACACCTTCATCTCTGTGGGCTACTAGGAATGTAAGATTTTATCATGAAGGGTACACATTACAAGGTGATCTTGAGACAGATTTTACAAATATAAAAGCTGCCTGCTGATGCTCATACATGGGGGTGAAAAATCTCTTTAAATGTACTGAATTCGAAAGAGCCTCTGTTGGGACTCAGCAGATCCACACCCCAGCTTCAGTTAGATTTTAATGCATAAACACAGGCCTACTTAAATGCTTCATTCCCACTTCCCCTTTCCAGATTCTACTCCAATGTTATGAAAACAAAGCAAAACAAAGCAAAAAATAAAAGAAAGAAAAAATAAAAAGGAGGAAAAAAAGGGAAAAAATCTGAAACTAGACATTTTTTTGGCTTGCTCCACCTAACAAATGGCCAAACTCATTAAAAATCAGTGTATGCTGGAGAGAAGGGAGGGATGCTTCTGGGTAGAGAAATTGCTTCACAATGCCAAATTTGAGATTAAAAAAAAAAAAAAAAAAAAAAAAGAGGGAAAGCTGATTAATTATCTCTTAGAAAAGAGGAATTTTTGACTGGAGGTGTTAAGTGTCCTCAACTGTATCTGCTTTGTGCAATGCCTTGTTATATCTTATTGAGTACTGTGAGAGTGGAAGCTCCTGACAGGACTTGGATAAGAGCAGACCAATGTCTTGCATTCAAAATTTGGGCTTAGTTAATCCTTCTTAGCTGTAAATTAACCTCAAAACCACACTAGCCCCAAAATCTTGCCACATCATGCTTGCCTCTGTCTGATTCTCAGTTACCTCTTTTCTTCTTGCCTTTGATAGAACATTTTTGCAGCATTTCAGTTCTTTGGCTGCTGGTCCCCAGAGAAAACAGGATGAGCAGAGACAGAGAAAATTAAAGAGATGTTTGCCAACATAAAACATAATTTAAAAAGAAAAAAAGCACCCTTTTCTGTGTCATTATTGAAACTTCAGATTGTAAGAGCTTAAATGATTCCTGTGGATCTGCTTTACACCTCGCTTTTTATTCTCTGCTGCTTGTTTTTTAACATTTCCTTTAAATGGAGTAATAAAACCAGGCAAATCCAATCCCTTTTGCTTCCTGGCAGGTTTCCTTCCTATTTCTTGTGAGTATTGGACTTCAAGCAGTGTAGAGAAAACAATTAGAAGAGGTGCGCAGTGGGATGTTCACAAAACGAGAGGGCCCACAAACATTTCAGTGAAAATCTGTGTCCTCTTTTGAGGATATCCTGTTAGGAACAGTCCTTGAATCCCGTTCTCATCCCCCCAGGACTCTTCAACTTGGGCATATGAAGTATGTGATGAAGATTTTCCAGCAGTTTTATGTCTTTTGCTTTTGTTGATTTGGAAAGAATACAAGAAAGGAGCTTTTCTTGATTTTTAGTGTTTTCTGCTGCCTTTTTATTTTGCGTTTCACTTCAGTAATTAGGATCTTTTTTAACCTATAACTCTATGGAATTCAAGAAAACTTAAGATTAAACATTCTCAAGAGACAGATGTGACCCTCTTGAGATGATAAACTCTTTCATATTTCACTGTGGCACAAGATAGCTTTAATTTATTAATCTTGCTTACTTTTTGTTGCTAATTTCATTAAAATCGCTGCATTTGGGAGATGGATTTTTTTAATAAAAATGAACTGTTCTATTCCTTCTCCTCCTTCCAAGCAGCTCATTCCACCTTTTTATTTGTTGAAGAGCTGGACAATCAACAATACTCTGAGACTCTCAAAGGCACCTTCCAGCTATGTTGTGGAAGGCACTGTGTTGGTGTATCATGGTTTAGAAATGGACAGAGGCTGAAAACTGGGCTCTGGTCTTCAGTGAAAAAAAGCATTTCTTGTCTTTTTGTGCTCTTCATAATTTTCTTCCTTTCCTTTGAATATTTTTAACATTGTGTTTGAGCTGTGGATGAAATCAGAGTACTCATTAATTAAAAAAAATCATGGTATGGATTCCTAGAGATTGTCAAATATGAGAGATGGTAAACGTACTCTTCAAAAAGATTCCTGCATATGTCAGTGAGACTGTTCAACTGTATATATTCAAATATTGGTGTTTTGTGCAACTCCCTTGAGGCATCACTGTCAGTGATTCATTCCCATGTTTCTCCTTCGCACAAACAAAATACTTAGGGATAAACAGGAGTTGTGGACAAGACCATGGAGACAAGCAAAAATTTTTTTTAATTGAGCTTGGGTATTCTTCATAGCTTAGCAACTGATGGAAACTTAGATGCTGTCCCAGTTTGCATAGGTGGGAGGCCACAGCTGTACCATGTGATGAAGGAGCTTGGATTTCCCCTCTTAAAGTCATGTGGCATCTCCTTATAAAAGGAGATGTTTAACCTATTATCTTTGTGGTGATTTCTTTTACCATCACCCTTCAACCTGGAGGATTTAGGGGCCAGATGCAGCCTGACCTTTTGCTCTGTGATATCAGGCAAAATCCACTGTCAGGGACAGGCTGTGAAAAGCAGATACTGATCCTAAAGTGCTGCCTTGAGATCCTGCTGACATGAATCTCCTGTAGAAGATGAACTTTTGTCACCCATAACAAGTTGTGCTGAGCCACCCATCTTCCTCCTGAGCAAACCACTCCACCAGCCCCCAAGCTGCTGGGCATCCAAAGCAAGCTGTGCCCTTCAGCCCTGTATGCATCTTGTGGGGCTCAGAGCAGACACCAGTTCACCCACTTGAACTGTCAGTGGCATAGCTATTTCACTGCTGTGCCTGTGTCCTGCTCCTGATGCATGGGAGAGAAGAAAAGGGCAGATATACCAGCTGTGCCACAAAATTATCTCCCAGCACTTGCAGTCCTCTTTGTGTTGTCTGTAACCCTCCCATCTTCCAGCAACACCCTTCCCCACCTAGGGAGGTGTGATCACAGCCAATGTGGGTATTACTTATCAGCTTCAAGGACACCACTGTGTGCTTGGATGCACAGGTTCTGTTTAGGACAGCTGAGGACAAAGTTGTACTAGGAGTGAGCTGGGTAGTAAATCTATTCCTCTTTTCCCAGAGGAGCTGGGATGGGATCTGAGATGGACTGAATGGGAATCTGACCTTGTGAGTGACAGTTGAGCAATGAAGAACTTGACAATAGTACAAAGAATGAAGAAGGGTTAAAAAGGATGTAAAGATGAAATATAATCTAGGAGGGAGGTTTGGTGTGTAATGAGCTAGTCTTGGGGGAGAGGATTTATCTTGTGTTTTCAATCCCGAGGGATGTGCAGGGGTAGCAGAAGGTGAAGGTAGAGCCTTTTCTACATTCCTTCTGCCCTTCCATCATCTTGACAGCCAGTTGAGGGTGGTGAAACACAGGAACAGATTGTCCAAAGAGCTGGTAGGTGGCCCAACCCTGGAAACTTTCATGTTCAGGTTGGATGGGGTTGAGCAACCTGATCTAGTTGATGATGTTCCTGCTCATTGCAGAGGGTTGGACCAGATAACCTTAAAAATTCCCTTCCAACCCCAATCACACTATGATTCTCTGAAGACCTGATGAGGTGATACTGAAGAAACAAAGTGGGCAGAACGACTCAGAAACAGCCTGTCCAGCACCAGAGGCTCCTCCACAGAGAATTCTCTGATAGAAGTCACACTTTGCTATTGCACCCTTATGAATTATTACATAATTTTATTTACTTGGAAGGAATAGATCTGTGTTAGGAACATTGCTCTTATGCTCTGTTATTATTCCTAGAGTATGTAAGTCTTTTGAAATACTTTTCTTCTGCTCTTTTCTCTTTTCAATTTACCTGATCTAAAACTAGAAACCCAAAGCAATAAGTGAAAGGACCATGGGCCTGGACTCATCAGAAAAAGGTGCCAGATGGTTCTGGTTGCTTTTGGGTGTTCTGAGTACTAATCTCCTTCACTTAAAAGTTACATTTTCAGTCCTTGATATCCCTAGAAGGGGTCTGAAGCTCTGTGTGTCTGTTAACCTGCATAATGTGCCTATGAAGGGTCCAGTGTGAGCCAGGAATGACAAGACAGGTCAAATTCTATATTAGCATCTGTCACTGAAGGTGGTTGATATCTCCTAACTTTTACCCTGGTAAAAGCTAGGATCAAGACTTAAGTTATCTTGTGCCTCTGCTTTAAATGCAGAGAGACAGATGACTGCAGAGCAAGTCTGGTTTTGACCTGTACCTCAAGATGGAATGGATCATCCTTTGGATGTGCCTGAGTCTTCCCAGTGATTAACTATAAAACACGTTTGCTTGACCAGCTGATGGGTTGAGCCTCATCATTGCTGGGTAGCTGGAAATAACTGAATTGTTCTTTATTCCAGCAGAAAGTTACAGGATTATTTCCTGGAAAACTTCTCATGGCACCTTTCATACATATCATTTTTGCTGTGTGAACAGACACCATGGCCATTGCTGTTCCCTGTTCCCAGCCAGCCAAGGCGCAAGTCTACCTCAAATACTCTGCCCTCGTGTTCACTTACCTTGGATGCTCTCTCCATCCTTCATCCATACAGAACAGCTGCACAGAAAAAAAGCACAGCAAACAGTCTGGTGGGTGTGCAAAAGCACCTACATAGCTCTAAGAGCAGGAAAACCACTACATAAAAATGTATGGGGAACTGCTGACATGAATCAGTATTACATGCAACTGTAGGAAAGGGATGTTTCAAGAATTTTTTGTAACTGGTGGCTGTGTAATAGGGATCTACTGGTACAAGGTCTCCATGGATAACACATACCAGGGACAGAGAAATCAGTTTGGTTGAGGAGAAAAAAAACTACATCTAATGTTTTATAGTGAAGCTGAAGGGAGGCAGGAGCAGCCCAATATGATATACCTTAAATGAAAGGGGATTTTAATTTTTTTTTAACCTTGAAACTGGCAACTGGATGAAAAGGAACTGGCTTTATCCTAACCTCTGTGGTTTTTTAGCATAATACTTTCTATGACGTACAATAAAGTAGGAATGTCCTTATCAGAGGAAGAAACAACTGCATTGATCTCATTAGGATGTTTATCACACAATGTGTTTCAGCAGACATTCCTGGTTGCCCTCTGTTGAACATTTTAAGCTTTTAAGATAAAAGTGTAACCAGGATTGCGTGCTTTATCCTAACATTTCTATAATGTAGCTTGATAATGATCCATCACTCCAGTTGATGAGAGGTAGCAGTTAAAGAAAAATAAAAATAGAGTAAATTTGCTGGCAAAGGTCCTGCAGATGTACTTGAATGAGAGTGATCTGGCAGTAGGGAACAAGGACTCCTCTCCTCCTTGCCAGGGATCTGAAATGAGTTTTAAACCTCTTACCAGCCTTAACCTCCACTGAGCAGGGTGCTAGGAAGGCAGGAGGCATGCCCTCTCAAAAATAACCTTAAACCTTCTCTTTTTCCTATGAGAGGGAAGTCAGTGGAGGCTGATGCCATTCAAAGCAGGGATGATTCATAGAATCATTTACGTTGGAAAAGACCTCTAAGATCATTGAGTCCAACCACTGACCTAACACTGCCAAGTTCACCTCTAAGCCATGTCTCTCAGTGACAGTCCTCACAGTTAGCCCTCCCTACCATTTGATTCAGTGACTACAGTCCTTTCTTTCCATCTTAGAGTGATCTTGGACAAAGAAAATATCCCAGCAGATGTGAATGATGACAAGGCATCCTGCCCAGGGTTGGTGCTGCAGCAAGCAGTGACCACATGGAACCCCAGGGGTGGGAGTTGGGACTGCAGCAGCTGCATTGAAATTATTTAAGGAAGCCAAAAAGGTCTCAGGTGATTTACTAGTAAGGGATTATTGCTAGTATCCCTCTAGGCTGCATGTTGAGAGCATCTGTGTCTACATTAGCACTAGCAAGAGATATTTGACTCAGTAGGAGCAGCTGGTTTTCTTTAACCTGAGAGGTCCTGCACTCGGCTCTGGAGCAAGCCAAACAGCTCCATACCACTTACACATCTTCATAGGAAATTAAAGGTCCAAGCATCCTTTAGAGAGTAATTTCTAGCCTGAAACATGGTAGGGGTTTATTCTGTATCCATCCATTTACCATTACTGACTTTTACTGCTGAACAGACAAGGAGTTTCATTACTGACTTTTACTGCTGAACAGACGAGAGGTTCGGATTTTTAACCACATGCGAGGTCAGGTCTGCATAAACACAGGTGGCAAAGTCCATCATGCTGGGGGAAAAGGAGGGTAAAGCTGTTCATGCCTATCATCCTAGTTCTCATTCTCCTCTCTTTCAGAGTCTAAATATACCAAACGGCTTTGGGGCATCTAGAAAAAGAAGAGAAAATGCAAAACACAATTTAATAGTATCATTCAAAGCAAAGATTTTTGCTTGGCCCCTGTTTTAGATCAAATATCACATGCACCAGCAAGTGATCTATATTTCATACCATCTTTAAAGACACTCAGATCTGGAGAGAATTAGCTGCCATCAGAATCAGGAAGAACAGACACTGTGAAGTTTTCATTAGACATTTTAAAAAAAAAATTCAAAAAGAAAGACATATAGACACAGCCTGGGAATATGAAACTCAGATTATAACACTGTAAGCGACCTTGCTAAAGACAGTTAACATCTTACGTTGTAGATCTTTTGAGGATGAATGGGTGTAAAATTGTGTACAAACAATAACTACTATCATTACTCTTTTTTTAGTTTGCTTTTCTGTGTATAGGATCAGAGAGTAGCAACGGATGTAGGTAAAAATTGTAAAGGGTCTATAGTCTGAAACATAAAACTACTGTTATGAAATTGAAAATAGCATCACCTAGGCATATACCAGGAAGGACATGTTAATTATCATCAGAAAATACCTTTTTACATGAGAAACTAGGTGGAATCTTGTTCCAAATCTGCCTGGTTCTTCAGGCATCATTTATACAAGTCACTGTGGCCTCATTTTGTTTCCCAAGCCTTAGGCTTAGTTCAGGATCTTAGCCATTCATGTGTCCTTCTTTCATTACAGTGGTCCTGGAGGACTTGGGATACTGATTAACTTCCCTGAAGTTTCCACGAGACACCAGAAGGCAGTTAGATCCCTGGTCTGGAGGCCTCTGGCAGATGCTGAAAGTCATGTTGACAGCGCTGGGTCTCTCCATTCTCCCACACAGCAGGCGCCATCTGTAAATGGGATGAGACTATATTTTTCCCCATATTATTTCTGTCTTCCTTACTGAGACTGAATCATAGAATCATCAAGGTTGGTGGAGACCTCTAAGATCATTGAGTCCAACCATTAACCTGCCACTCTGCTGTAACCTCTAAACCCTAAACCAGATCCTCCAGCATCAGATCCAGAGGCCTCTTAAACAGTTCCAGGGATGGTGACTCCACCATCTCCCTGGGCAACCTATTCCAGTGCCTGAACACCCTAACACTGAAAAAAAATTTCCTAACACCTAATCTGAATCTCCCCTATCTCAGTCTATGACCATTGCCTCTAGTCCTCTCGCTGCAGGCATGGCAGAAGAGACTATCCCCACCTCTCTACAACAATTTGGAGATGGAAGGGACCCACAAAGATCATCGAGTCCAACTCTTAGCCCTGCCAGGACACTGCTGGAACAACCCTGCTTAGCACAACAGGAACTTTCTGTCTCTTAGAGTGTTTGACAAAGACAACATAAGGGGGAATGCTTTAAACTGAAAGAGAGTGGGTTTAGGTTTAATATTAGGAAGAAATTCTTTACAGTGAGAGTAGTGAGGCACTGGCACAGGGTGCCTAGAAAAACTGTGGGTGCCTCATCTCTGGAAGTGTTCAAGGCCAGGTTGAGTGGGGCTTTGAGCAACCTGGTGTAGTGGAAGGTGTCCCTGCTCATGGCAGGGAGTTTAGAACTAGATGATCTTTAAGGTCCCTTCCAATCCAAACCATACTATGATTCTGTGATTCTCTGAGAACTGTCTTAGAGAAGGGCCCCATTTTCCCAAGTGCTGTGGTGCTAGGTTTTGTGTGCTATAAAACCAGCAAAGGCAAACCCCTTGCTTAGATAGAGAACAATCTGCCTTTGGAAGGAAAGGAACAGGCAAAATGACCTCAAAACAATTCAGCATCTGTGATTTCCTCGATTCCATCTGAAAGCTCCCTCTCTATTTTGCTGACATATGAGCTGGGTGCCCTATTGTACATCAGTGTAAAAAATAGCCGTTATCTGCTGTTTCATGGGAGATACGGCAGAACATGATTTATTTGTGCTTGCTCTGCTGCCTCTTTTGAAATGTTGCCGTCGTTCGGTGCACTTTCTGCAGGGGAAGGCAGATGGTCATCGCAAAGTTTCCCATAACCTTGCTGTGCGTGCTGCATAGTGAATCAATGAAACCTGAATTGCAGTGCATTGTCTGGTTTGGAACTGTGCTGCTAAAGCTTCCTGCAGTGACTGCACACATTTGAATGTCAGCACTGCATATGCACTGAGAAAATATGATATTTCTCCCTAAAATTTCAAAGCGGTGCCAAAGGGCATTTTTAACTGCAAAGTTGCATCCGATGTGAGCTGGGACTGCATTGCTCAAACCTTAATTACCAGCTTGGAAATGTGCGTTTTGTGAGCATGTGAGTGTTAGGTGTGACCTCTCTTTAGAAAAAGTAGAAATAATCAATCCAGATAAGATTCTAACATCAAATGCTGGGTACAAGGACTTTTTGCTGTATGCACAGCACCAGCTGCCCCTCTGTGCTAGCTGTTTCTGCATGCATGACATTTGCAATGAGGCTTCATGTGATCCAAGAAGCTGGCATTAGACAGCAATTCACCTTTTGTGTCATTCTGTGCCAGCATGCCTTGCCAGAAGCCGTTATTTCGGTGGGAAGTAACAACTGGGAATAGGGAAAAAAATGGACTTCTGAAAAGCACATTGTCTCATGCCCAGGGCTGTGGCAGGCAAATGCTGGAAACAGTGTGAGCTCCTGCCATGAAAGCAGGCATAGGCAGAAATTTCTCAGTGGGAGGATTACCTCCTTTACATACCTGATTGAAGGCAAGGTGAGTACATAAAACATTTTTAGCACCGTCTCCCAATTTCTGATGTTTATTTGCTCTATGAGCAGACATGCTGGAAGACATCTATGTTTCATAAAGCCTTGCTTCATTGATTTTTCCTTAGGATGGGAATCATTACTACAAACTAGTCTGGCAATTTCAGATAATGACCTGCATGCAGCACAGGTGCTTCTAGAAGTGGTTAATGCTGGATGTAATAGATGTTAAAATGTCTCCCCCAAATGGTTTTGGCCTTTTGCAGATGAATTCTTCCATGTGTGTGGGTAGGGCAGATCCTCTCCCAAAATCAAGCTGTCGGCTCACTCCAATACTGTGTCTGAGCAAAGAGTGTTATGTGAACTCACTGCTGCAAGATGTTTTAGACTTTAACTGTGTGGATAATTTTATGTTTTTATTAAATATAAAAGGAAATAAATCTGAAAACTTATAATCCAATTTAAATTGGGGGAAAAGCAAAATGTTATTTGGTATGCAAGAGATGTTTAATCCCTGGGTCTTTTGATCAAAGAGATTACTTGTACTGGGACATTTTTATCCATTGAGTCTTCTTCCTCAGTTTGCAGCTGGGTTTGATCTTCTAAATTCACACAAGCTTCCCTTGTCTAGGAAGGGGCACATACAGCTATCATAGAAAACTAGAATAACCAGTGGCTTAAGGACAAGGACCTTCTTTACAGGACCTTTCTTACTAAGCCCTTCTTATATTAAAAAAAACCCCAAAAATCCAAACATTTAAATGGGACCACATGACTCTACAACAAAAAAATCTGGTCTTTTAAATAGACAGGTGGTGATCCTGAGTGTACCTGATGTGTTCTTTACTGATTGTCATTGAGATTTTATGTCCTAGCATACACCAAAATAGGCCAGACCAAAGTAAGATTTATACTGTTGAAATATGAAAAAAACTAAATCCTGGCTAAATCGAGGGGTAAGATAGATTTTTTTCTCTGTGTCACTGACATAAATCCATGAAATCTCAACTAAAAAATTTCAAAAGTCTGATTTTCATTATATTTTTCTAGAGTCAGGGTAGCTATGAAACTTTGCTGACCTGTCTTCATTTACATCTGTGTACTGAGGAACTGGGCTTCATTTCCTGTACATTTAAAACTTTTGAAAACCATTTCCAAAGTGTCAAGCAATCACAAATCTTCCCAAAATTGATCTTCATCTCAAATGTTTCAAAGTAATTGCAGATTTATTGCTGTCCATCATAGATGGGCATGGGAAAGCGATCCTCTCCTGCAGGATGAGGAGCTTGCATACAACCTTTAAGTCTCTGAACATCTGGGAACATCTGTGACCACAATGAATATCTGAGCAGTCCCTGAACTGCAGCACAGAATTGCAAATGAGTCTATAATGAGCAAGAAACAGAGTTGTGACAGGGAGCAGGGATGGGTCTCAAAGCCTACTGAAGAGAATGGCACAGCTCCTGTTGAATGCAGTGGCCCTTGGGCAGAGCTCTCAGCATATCTGTGAGAGGAAGGTAAAGTCAAACTGCATCACTGTATCACATCTTACACATGATAACCACATGCTGATCTTTTTTGCTTTCTCTCCCAGGATGGAAGGAGCAGTTTTATTGGCCACCAGCTCGGAGGGGTCATGGAAGTGCCAAACAGCAAGGACCAGAGAGTCAAATCAGCCAGAGCCATCCAAATCACTTACTACCTCCAAACGTATGGCTCGGTCACCCAGGACCTCATTGGGGAGAAGTGGGAGAGTGAATTCTGTAAATTGATGCACAAGATGCAGCTGGATCACCAAGATCTTCAGCTCTACTCACTAGCGTCTTTTAGTCTCTGGAAGGACTTCCACCAGACCAGTCTCTTGGCCAGGGGCAAGATTTTGGTGAGCCTGATGCTGATTCTCCTGACTGCTACCCTCTCAAGCTCCATGAAGGACTGCCTGCGTAGCAAACCTTTCCTGGGACTCCTGGGAGTACTCACTATCTGTATTTCCAGTGTCACTGCGGCAGGGATATTTTTCATTACTGATGGAAAATATAATTCTACTCTGTTGGGAATCCCTTTCTTCGCTATGGGTAATTATTTATCTTCATAATAATAGGATTAACAGAGTTTAATGACAGGATTGTAAATTACATCCTGGGTTATAAAGTGCAGATTTTACCTTGAGTGAAATTCTAAGTCATTTTCATCTTGTTAAACTGATCTGTGCCTTGCCAAAAAAAAAAAAAAAAAAAAAAAAAAGGAGAAAAAAGGAAAGAAAACAAAGCAGTAGCAACAATAAAGAGCAAATGACATTGCTGGAATCTCAGCCAATATGAGAGAGGGGCAGTTTTATTGATCTCTGTTACAAAATGAAGGAGAAATTGTTATTGAAAACTAGTCAGCTCAGCAGACAAAATGGATATGTGCTGACCCGACTTTGATGTGAGGACGGCTGAAAGAGTAAGTTAAATAGGAGGGTGCTAAGGAAGGGCAGATTTTAGCATCCTTCCTGAGGAGGCCTTTTCTTCCATCTCTGCCTGAGGGGCAAAGGGAAATGGTCGGTGAATGAATAAGATTGATGGACTTTATCTCAGAGAGGAGATTACTGTTGTGGTGTTTGCCAGGCTGTGAGCACAAGGGCCTGTCAGGATCTGTAGCATGTAATCCCTTGGTTTGTGAAGTCCCAGATCAGCTGCAGAGATTTCCTTTGCATCACACCTGGGCAGGGGAAGATGCAGGCGAAGAACAAACATAAAACCTAGCCCTTTAGGCAGAAGAATTTTTTTGTTCCTTCTGTTCTGTTACAGTTCCAAATACTTTCTGTGTGTCTATGTGTTTGATGAGTTTGTTGGGAAGGTATGTTTGGAAGGCAGAGGGAAAGGTGCCCAGCACAGTTGCTGAGGCAGTGTTGTTCTCTGCCCTTACACCCAAGTTTGTTGGAGTTTCACCATATGCCGAGTCTGAACCCCAGTGGTGACTCTATGCAAAGTCTCAGCAGTGGCAGCCCAGACCCAAACACTTTCATGTTGGCGTTTTGATGCCAGGGAATATTACCTGTGGCCAGAGCTCTGCGTCTTAAGAGCTAATTTCTTAAATTGCATGGTAGTATTTAAGCCCAAGTCCTGTGCTAGTTGAGGGGTAACAGAATGTGCAAAGCCACAAGCAACAGTCAAGGTTTAGAGAAGTGTCTTCTATTTTTCTTAAAAACCTCAGCCTCCCAAAAAATACATTTTCTTGACCTTCCCCTCAGGAAAAGTTCGGGGGTGTACACACTCTCAACTCCTATTTCATCTATTCCCTAATAATGTATCTGTGTCACTAACCAAAGGGGCTGAGCTGTGGCCTCATCAGTCCTGCTCCCAGCATTTCTGGAGCATCTGCCTGAGGTGAGAAG
>NW_008666614.1:68782-85054 GCF_000695815.1 Acanthisitta chloris | reverse complement strand
AGAGAAGTGAGGCAAAAGACCCCAAGGAATTGCATGTTTTGTTCAACTTCATTAATGCTAATAAACAAGGCTGTGCCAAAGCCTTTAACGACAATGGCCCCTGGCATGGGCTGCCCTGTGCCAGCTCTTTGGACACTCTGCATGGCTCTGTGGTGTAAGAGGACTTGATGGAAAGAAAGTACTGAGAGGGGGGAGGGAAGAATGCCAGGAGAGAATGTGGCCGAATGTGACAAGGATGGATCCTGACCTGCAGGAGAGGTATAGGCTTAGGAAACAGAAAATGAGGAAAAGGATGACAGTGAGAAAAAGGGGGTCATGCTTGTTAACAGATTTTGACAACCTTTTCCTTGTATGTCAGGAGGTGCATATCAAAAGGACAAAACAGCACTGCCTTGCTTGTGTAGCAAGCTGAAGTAAAGGCAAAAAAAACACTGAAATGATGAAAAACACCTTCCCTGAATTGTCTATTCTGCTTATGTTCCTTTTTAGATGATTGGAGATATGGGTGGGTCATACTCTTTGCTTGACTGGTCCCAAACTTGTTAGTCCCAAGGAGCCCTAACCAGTGCCTCTAGGTGAAACTTGTCTTTGGGCTGACCTCAAAAGGATCAGCATCCACAAAGGGCAGGAGCATCAGATGAAACAGTAGTAACATTGCCCTCAGTTTACACCTTCCCTGCAGCCCCAGGATGAGACATGGATGTGAGTTTCTGGAAGCAGAGTGGCTAGTCTCCCACCTAGGTAATCCTTGACTTTGTTTACTGTCTGAGGAAAAGTAACATTATAACTTTCTGTCATGTTTATGCTGTCATTCTTGTCACAGCCACTGCCAAGAGCAAAAGAAAACGCCAGCCTCTCTTGAAGTGAGTTATTTGCAAGGATTGCTTCGATAATATTATATTGAATGGATTTTAGGTTGAAAAGGAAAACATTTATGTAACCTTTCTACAGAAATTTCATTCAGGAATCTCAGACTGAATTGGAAATATCATTAGAGAACAGCTTGCAATGCCTAGGAACTGCTGTTTGCAAATATTAGGCCACAGTTTTATAGTTTGGTGAAGTAAAACACAGGAAGAATGTCTTACCAAAGTCCTACTGGGTTACATCCTGCAAAGTCCCATGTGCCTTTAGTCCCTTAAATGGCAGTACCAGATAATGAGACCTTGCTCTGCTGAGATATTCTGCACCTCACACACCTGGGCCCTCACTGGGCAGCGTTTTCTACTGAACTTGGTCTGTTACGAACTGATCTGACACCTCAGAGCAGATCCAGTGAAGACCCCAAGACTGTTAATTCTGTGGGGCAGCAAATAACTCTGGCCCATGTTGTGCCAGTGGCCCTTGACGCTGGCACAGCAGAAAGCAAACAATATATCAAATAATAATTGGGTGAACAGAGATGAGGTTTCACTGAACTGCAAATGCCAAATTTGCAAGTCAAACTTTTCAAGTCAAGTTACTTAGATTAAAAAACTAAAGCCAGGCAATAACAGTAACGAAGTCCCTGCAAGTGCAAGGCAGAGTACACAGGCAGCCTTAATTCTGGCAGCTCCTAACTTTGGAACACTTCAACCTGACATTTGCAAACCATCCATTTAAAGTATATTTGTTTGGTCAAAAATATACAGTTTCTTCTGACATTCACTTTCCAGAGGATTAATTTTAATGGAAATTCTGTGATGTTCTTCTGCACTTGTCCTTTTCCCTGCAGAGGTGGCAGGATGCTGCTACCTGAATGACAGGAATAACTATGGATGTTTAGGTCCATAATTTCTCTTGCAGTGCAGAGCTTCTGTTCATTTCAGTATGTGATAGAAACCTATATAAAAGTGAAATGTTTCATTTGTTTTCTGTTGGTTTTTGGTTTTTGTTTTTGTTTTTTTTTTAATTTGGACTGAATGACCTACACCATAATTATTTGCTGTAGTCCTGCTGTGAGGGAATGGTCTGTTGGGATCAAGTACATTTCTGACATACTGGGGGAAGAGTGTGCTTTCAGATTGACTTTTCTCTTCTTTATCCTTGAAGGTGAAAAGCTTCAGCCTAAAGTTAGGCATGAGGACAGTGGTGGAAAATCCTGTTTGCTCTGACTCCCACTCAGTTAGCTGGCTCAGGAAAAACAGTTTCAGGGTTTCCTCATTTAGGAACTGAACAGGGCCAAGATGGTTTATTTGTACTTTTCTTTCTTTCTTTTTTTTTAAAGTAAGGTTTAAATCACCTCTATGTGAAATCAGAATATGGGACAGTTCTACCTTGCTTTTCTCGGCTGGGACAAATAAGACCTGCAGTTTCTTTTGCAAGTTTGACACCAGCAGAGCTGTCACCACTGGCTGTATTTCAGATAGGAGATAGAGGGTCAAATAATTGAGCTTTAGATTTGTTCTAGCCCTAGTTAGATGTTCATGTCTGCCTTTTGTGTTTGGATTCACGATACAATTTCAAAGGGGTGTTATGTACGTGACATAATTATAGTTTCCCATGCCTAATCATCACTAATTAATATAACCAGAAGGTTAACTACATAATTGAGATATTATTGCTCCCATGATTTGCTTTTTAATGCACAGGAACCAGACTGATATCATCAGGGAGATAATGATTTAACTCAGCTGAGGATCTGACTGTATATTTTTAAATGCAGGTGTATCAATTATGTGATTTTACATTGTAATTATTTTTGGTCAGTCCATGAAGTACCTCATTATGAAGATTAGTGGAAATCTTATGTGAAAAAAGTACCTATAATATAATTATAGTGTAATTATGCTTTTTATACTATAAAGTCTTTGTGTTTCTTAGAAGACTGGATTCACAGTGGATGTGAGAAATACTTCCTGTCATTTGTAAATCCAGACCATGAGGACCTTAAGATGTTCATAGGAACAGCTATTTATCATTGAGTCTTTAGAGAACACTAAACTCAGTGGATATTGCACATTGCAATATTGCTACTACTATTATCAATAACAATACAGATAGTAGGGGTGTAGTAAAGAGATACAAAAACTAATACAGGTCATAGTAACCCCATGCCTGATGTAAGAGTGCAAGATGGATGGCAGAGATTGCACTTACAGTGCAGACATTTTTGTTAGAATTTCCCATTATTCCTTCGCCTGAGTTATTGAAATGGAAGGATGAATCAAGGCAAAAGCAGACAAGACTCCAGGTAGTTATCAGCATTTCAGATAGAAGCTGTCTAACCTCTTTCAGATGGCAGTTGTTAAAATAATGACTTGTGATCACCTTTCAGTAAATTTGAGATGCCACGGTATTACCATTAGTGGTAAAGTTGTGGAAAATTGCAGAAAACCAATTCCTAGTGCAGATAAGGAAATTTTTTCAAACCTTTGAAGACAAATGTGAGTGGCAAAGTACATGCCATTACTAGTTTACCTGTACATAAAGTATCACAGTATTTCTAACCTTTGCCTTAAGCAATGGACTTTCTGATTACAACTGTGACTTAGAAATATTTCAAGAGTGACTCTGACTTTGGTTTTGTCCTTGTGATGCAGCAGTAAAGCAAATCCCATATGAATCTCATGTTATATGATCATCTTCTATGTGTACAAGGAGCAAGAGAAGGACCCTTTAGAGCAAAGAGACCTACTGACATAAACCCTCACCACTCTATGCCTTAGAAATGCAGTGAATCTGTCATTTCAGATGTTCTAGCAGTTCATGTCCCCACTCACTCAGCAGACCATTAAGGGCTTGGAAACACCTTGTCTTTAATTATAAAATGTCTGGTTTTGACCTTTACAACGGGAAGTGGGAATTACAGAAAAAAACATGGGCCAGCAGGGAAAAAGAAATGGAAAGATATAAAAATGTTTCAGATTACTTAATATAAATAATTAATTTGAATGAGTTTAAAAATTGTCCGTATTTGTAAGGCTGATGTCTCCACAACCTGGTATATTCCCTGACAAGTCTCTTCCCAGTTGCAAAAGGTTGGATTCTTTCATTTCTATAGAAAATGTTAACCTCCCAAGAGCAGTCCTTCCTGGAATTTGAGTAGAAGACTAAAGCCTTCCTGGGTTAATCTGCTAATCTTGCACCATGCAGCCTGGCCCTGCAGCTATGTCCTGAGATGTGATGGTTAGGGAGAGGCAATAGGACTGGGGCTGTCAGTCTCTCCTCAAACACAGGTGAGATGAGGCTATCTTTGACCAAGTCCTTTGGGCCTTCTCACAGTCAGCAGCCCAGCCAGCCTCAGCCTCAAAAACAGAAGTTATAGCACCTAATTTCAGGTGTCCCAAGTGTTTCTCCTTTAACTGAAGTGACACAATCTCAATTTCCTTTGCAGGTAAGAGAGACAAATAGGAAAGTCTGGAGTTATTTGGACCATCACTTAATACATATTTGGCATGAGCTGTGTTAAACTCTGTAAGTTCTATCCATCTCTGAAAAAGCAAGGGGTGACTGGTTAGACTTTAACTTCTGCACAGAAGCGCAAAGCTATAGACATATGTATGCACATAAACTGCCTTGAATCCCTTAAAGACTGAATCCTAGCCCTTCTTTTCCTATAGAGACTTACCAGAAGGTCTCCCATCAACCCAAATGTCATCATCCCTTAGGGCAGTTGCTGCACAGCAGTAGGTGAGTCTGGAGGTCAGTTGGTCAGTGACTGAGGCTCAGCACAGGTAGAAGGATTCACCCTTGGACCATTGCCCAAGCACAGACCATCACTACCAGATCCTCCATAATGATGGAGCAAATACAAAAGACATTGACTGGGTTTATTGCTTGAGAACAGTCAGCTAAACTCTTCCTCCTTCTGACTCTAGTTGACCATTTGTTCCAAGAGAAGTCTCCAAATACAGTTGCCTTTTATTGTTGTCATTATTATTAAACAGTTTCCTCGGATCTCCATATGCAGCTAACAGACTGGTAGCTGTCATTAGAGCTGCTTCTATTTTGCTGAAAACATTTCTAAAATCCTTTGGAAAAAGTGGTTTGTTAAGAGAAGAGAACATGTTTTGAGCTAAAAAGTCAAACGCTAAAAAGGAATGGTTTGCTTTTGCACTTAATATTCATGTTTAGTACTCACTCAAAATACCAATTTTGTTCTGATAGAAAAGGGTATTTCCTTTTCAGATGTTTCACACATTTGTCTGAACACCTCTTGCTTTCATTTTTCTACCCTTTCATGGCAATGCTCATTCTTATGACTGGATTACTTAATGTTCTTTATTGTATGCACCTTTTCTGTGTGTTGATCTCATTTAGAAGGAGTTTCATTCCTCATGCTTAGTATGTATCAATGCACATCACATTTACATTTGGCTAATTTGGGCTGGAAAGGAGCTGCATCATGGCAGAAATGATTTAGCTCCACGTATATCATCCCTAATACGGCACTGACAAATCCAGCCTTGAATAGCACCATTGCTAGCAATTCCATAACCTACCTCGACAGCTTGTTCCAGTGCTTAAACATCCACGCATTTATAAAGGCATTTCTTAACATTTTCACTGCTGCAGTCTATGCCTATAACTCCAGAGTCTGTCTGGTCTGACTGTGGAGTGTAATTTTTCAAAGTATCTATGTACATGTAAATACTTTTGCATATATGTATAGGATATTTTATATATAGGACTCTGTTTATTTCAGTTTGGATGTAATTTCCTGACAGATCTTTTTCTCCCAGATATTTCACCCTAGTTCACACTTTTCTGTGAGCTCCATCCTTACAGGAAGATTGATGGTGGCTTCTAGACTCTGCTGGAACACAGTGGATCTACAGGAAAGAGCACATGTGGGATAGGCTGAGAACATGTCCTGTGTTCTTTGGAGTGTTGTGGGAAAATTCAGTCTTGCATTGTTGTTTCTTTTCAGCTGGGCAGGGAAATTGGGCTCTGGTACCCAAGGAAGCATAGAGTGAATAATCTATGAAGCATGTTGCCTGCTCGCCTTAGGAACCATGTTCCTCTGTAGTGAACTCCAAATTTGTGTCTCTGGTTTTTGAGCAAAAACTAAAAGGCAGAAAATGCATTTTATTTCTCCTGGAATACATTTTGTGTGAAAATATTCCCTGGAACTTACTGTTGTGAGGTATGGGTGTGGCTCAAAACTCAACCAGATTCAGAAAAGGTTGAATTTTTACCCAGCTAACTAAAACATCTTCATTATTTTGAATAATATTGCAACACTAAACCATAACTGGAAGGAAGAAATGTAAAAATTAATGACCATGCTCAAAAACCTGATTCAAAAATGGGTACAAAGAAATTTTATTAGTGAAGAAATTTTCCCTTAGCTGCCTTTTTCAGTCTGATGATTTTCCCCTGAAGAGTTAGGAAAAGGATACAGAACTCAATAGACCATTTGCCAAATGTTCTAAATCAATATTTATCTGCTATATTCATCTGCAATGTTAAAAACTTTGCATAGAATTAAAGGCTTAAGGAGTCTATTGCAAATACCAAGCCAACTAAAAAGACCTTATTTGATATTGTATCATTTATACGTCCTTTGTGCAACCACTAGCTAGTTGAGATTTTAATAATTCAGTTTTATCCTTCTATTTCCAATCCTTTTTCACTCCATTTCCTTCCCATGAAGTGACTTCTCCTCTCTGGTGGCATAACTGCCTACAGTCACATAAAGCATTCTGGCCCCACGCTGGTTCAGGGCTCACTGCTCCATAAGCAGTAACAACTGATAGCAGCCCATGTTATTCAAAGAATATGGTTCATGCCATTGTCATATACCTGTATTCCTGGTCTTCAGACAAAGGTATATTCAAATATGAAAGCTGTGACTTTCCATGGCTTAGTCCTGCTGTATGTAGAGAATAGGTCATGTTTCCTCCAGACTTGTCTGATGGTGAGATGTGGAAGGTGGTGTTATTTTGGATGCTTGAAGTGGCAGTGAGAGCTGCTGCAGCAGCAGATGTAGGCACAGGGCTGCAAGTGACACCACCAGCTGAACGAGATGAAAACCACAGGTCTTTGCAGCTGTGGGTCACTGAAGATGCTCCTTAGTTTTTGTTCTGCAAGAGTGAGCATAATGTCCTCAGTGTCTTGACTGGTTTTCAGTGAGGATAATTGCATTTCTATCTTCCTCCAATTCCCTGTTGTGCAGGTTAGATGCAGTGTTGGTGAGCTCTGTCTGGCTCCAAGCACTGTGGAAGTGCTGCTCTGTTAAGAAGATGCTGATTTTCACCCAGACGTGGCTGTATTTCAGTCACAAATGCAGTGGCCACATTATGTGTCTCAGCAGTCTGTAAAATTGTTCTGCATTCCCTGAGAATATGTAACTGCACCTCAGCATGTTGTCATTGCATTTTCCTGCAGTCACCTGTGGTATTTCAACAGTAGGGAATTTTTTGAACAGTCTTATATTCCTAAATCCCAAGGAAGGAAAGCATTTCTTTACAGCCAGATGTGACACTTAGACCTGCCCAACCCACACATTCCAACCCATACTCAAAGGCAAATTTGCCCCAGAAATTTTAAATACTGTATCTCTTCCTGGTGTTATGAACTCCTTTGCTGTTTCTACCCTGCTTATAAATAAAACTATTTTTCTAACACTGACATGAAACTATATAATTTTGCAAGCCTTGCAAAAATTCAGAAACTGCAGGTAAAATCTACTAGAGGGAGCACTTGCATTGCTTTATAAAGGGGACCTAATGGCAGATTAGTGCACCCGGTAAGACCCTAGAGGGTGAAAAATTCTGTGCTTTACGTTTCTAGTTGATATTTTTACTGTTACTGTAAAGAAATTATTATCCTCCAGGGAGGACACAAAGCTGCAAGAAGCTGTAGGCAGGGAAGTGTTCTGCATACTGAGTGTAGGCAATGAAACCTTTTGTCCTTCTACAGTAACTTAAAACAGTTTAGCACAAAATTTTCAGTTAATACAATTTAAACCTTCTAAAACTAGCCTAGGAGACCTGGGAACAAAAAGCTTGTTTGTACTTGGAGTAGGTACCACTACAAAAGGAAACTGCAAAGAGCAAAACCCAAACTCTGCACAGTCTTCTCATGGGAGCAGCTGCAAGAGCAGATCCCACAGGAGAAATGTTAACTACACTACTGAAACCATTACCAGAATGTGAAATGTTGGAGCTGTACAAAAGCTGAATATATTGGGGTTTTGGGGGAACAGTGCAAATATTCCTCCCATCACACTCCAAGTCAACTCTGAGGGACCATTGTTAGGAGTGAGAGCTGCTGGACTCACTTTCTACTGCAAAAGTATTCATCTTCTACTGCAAAAGTAGAATCATAGAATCATAGAACTATAGATTCATAGAATGGTTTGGATTGGGAGGGGCCTTAAAGATCATCTATTTCCAAACCCCTGCTATGGGCAGGGACACCTTCCACTAGAGCTGGTTGTTCAAAGCCCCATCCAACCTGGTCTTGAACACTGACAGGGATGAGGCAGCCACAGCTTCTCTGGGCAACCTGTGCCTCACCACCCTTGCCGTGAAGAATTCCTAACATCTAATCTAATTCTACCTTCTTTCAGTTTAAAGCCATTCCCCCTTGTCCTATCACTGCCTGCCCTTGTCAAAGTCCCTTTCCAAGTAGCTTGGTGGGTTTTGTTATCCCTTATGTAGGCTTTCAGCATTTCTCACATCCACACTAAGAAACAGCAAAAACTTTATCATACAGCTAGCCTCCTTTTAAGTGAATAACCTTGGTAGGATATTGAGATAGGGAAGCCTTTACTAATCATAGATACAGATGCTCTACCTCTTTCTTAGGTTATTTGAAGTCAGGCAATGCAGTTAATGAAGCAAGTCTCAAAAGATCTCTCTTACGTGGATTTTGACCTCTAATATACTGATTCTTTCCCTGAGGGGAAAGCAATAGAACCCCTTTATGGACTATTTAAAAAAAGTGTAGAAATTTATGACTTTGGAATTGGTCAGGAGGTGTGGAAGCTATTGGTGATCAAGGACAGACAAACAAGCCCAAATGCATAAATTGCGTAAAACAAGACAAAAATATGAATCCATTTAAGTAAAAAAATGTATATGTGGTTCATTTTTTCAGCAATGAAATCATTAAATCTCATCCACTTGGGAGCTGTGTTCACAAGTTGGAAAAGATACTTGTCAGCTTTTAAATTTCAAGAACATTGTTAGTGCTTCAAGAGACCTTAGCTTGTCTTTTGTGACCCCTTTTACCTGACCCTGTCACACATGCATGCCACTTCCCTAGGACCTGCCAGTGTATTGCCAAATGTGCATCAAACAATGCATTCCTTAGGAAACTTTATATTTTAGCTGTTGATAAATTCTCCTTGGAGTTTATTTTAATCAGTGGCACAAATATTCCATTCAATGTCTTTTGCTGGAACACATTGCAAGGTTTGTAATTCCTAGAGGGGATTGTTTGACCTGACATTAGTAAGGAAAAGTGAAAGCATCACAGAAATTGTTGATAAATAGAGACTTTCTTAACCTGCAGATCAGGTTCCTCTACAACTTTTCCCTTAACAGTGTGTGGAACTGTGTCACTGATCCACTAACGAATTAGATGGACAAATGGAGTTCACTGATCATATAGAAAGTCTCTTATCAACAAATTTAAGATGAAGGTGTTAAGAATTATTTTTATTTTCTCATAGAGAAAATTGATTTAACTTTACATTACAAAACAAAGCTGACATGTTTCAGGATGATAAATTTTAGGCTAATACCCTTCTACTAAGCTTGGTATGTTGAGCAATCGGTGAAATTAAAAGGAAACTTCAGGTCATTGAATCCAACTATCCAATCCACCCTATCTCTGGATCCCAGAGAGAAGAGCTCAGCACCTCCCTCTCCCTTCCTCCCTCTGCCTTCCTCCTCAGGAAGATGTAGAGAGCAATGAGATCACCACTCAGCCTCCAACCAAATCCAGAGCCCTCTGCTGCTCCTCACAGGACATGCCTTCCAGTCCTTCCACCAGCTTTGTTGCCCTCCTCTGGATGAATTCAAGTACACTAAAGATTTTCAATTCAAGTTTCACCTAGAGCCATCAAAATTAGACAGTTATTTTTCACAATTTCCTTTGAAAAGAAACGTTTGAAAAGAATGCCACTAGTTCAAGTGTCCGAAACATTTTATTTGCTGGGAATAAGAAGTGATAACTTTCTAGTTTTCATAATTTTCAAATTCTTTACTTTCCACTCTAAAATCACATTTTACTTTTCCTCTGGGGTGAAAAGAGGAAAGAGAGAAAAAGGGGAAGGAAAAAACTGGGGTATGGGGAAATGAATAAAGGCAAAGATCCAGGAGTTCCTTTCACTTTTTATATTGTACACTTGAAAGAAAGAAAAGAATATGTTTTATTAGATAAAAGATTTAAGTACAAAAGTTCCAACGATTTTATCTTCTAAAATCTTAATGTTCAATATGATGGCAACATATGTTTTAATACCCTAGAACAAACACCTATCTGGAAAAAAAAATCAGTAAATTTTATGCCATAATATGATTTGTTAAGTCATGCAATAATGATGTTCATGATATCATAGAAATATGACTTATTAGATAAACCTGATTTTAAAAAATTAATCTCCAAGCTTACATGAGAAAAGTAACCATGCTGGTGTAGTCTATTTAAATAATGGCAATTTGATTTACTCCTGCACAACATTTTGATGCATGCATTTGTGCTACATTAAATCACTGTAGCTTATATTAAATATAATAAATATTAAATCATAAATGCATGCTCTTCCTTCTGGGAAGACATAAATAATCAGGCAAAAAAAATTCTTCTATGCTATTCAACATCTTTCCCCATGTTCTGGAATGAAAAGGAAATCAATAGTAGTAAACTTCTCAGATAATGCAAGGTTTGGCAGATAAAAAATAATGAAAATGCAGCCCAAGCACATCGTTAAGCAGCTCATTTTGTCAACATGTGCTCCATCACAGTTAAGTGCTGGATTATGCATCTAGAAACAAAGAATGTATTCACATTTGCAAGATGAGCTATTGCATCCCCTGAAAACAAAAAACAATGAGATCACAGCAGATAACTCGGTGAATATGAATTCCCAGTGTGCTGCTGCTGTTAACATGGGAGGATGAAATGGCAAATTGGAAGGTCACATCAGTTAGAAGAACGACTTCAGGAAGATGATAGTTGGCATTTTGAGAGGACTCACCTGATCAGATGTAGATGTCTATCATGTATCCACTGTGTCTGTGGCACTGTTAAGCCCTTCCTAGAGTATGTTTCAAAATCAGCTCCAAAACTGGAGTCCTTCAATGGGAGGAATGCAATGTTCCTTGTGTACTCAACAGCAGGCAGTTGTACAGGGCAGGTGGATATGACATAACAGGATATAGCATCTGGAAGTTGCAGGTAGACTACTTGATACCAAAATAAAAATGCAATTATTTTACACAGAAATCAATTCACCACTGGATCAATTTTTCAGGGCTTGATGAACTCTGTATGACTAAAAGATTTAAGACTAATACTGCGTATTGCAGCATACAGGCTAGACCTCAAAACTGTGACTTTTATGCAGAAATGACAGGTTGTAATGTTTTGGTATGTAATCAGAATAGTTTTCCCTAGTCTTTAAACCTATGAAGTTCTTGTTATGGAAGAGCAGAAATTTTGTCTTCTGCCTGTATATCTAATCAGCTGTGGTTTTGCTCAACCTATATTTTCAACTTCTCAACCTAAATTTTCATCTTCTCATCTTAGTGTGATAACACTATTCCTATTTTATGTCTGCCTTTAGGGAACTTCAGATAATTGCCTTTACTCACCAGACTCCTACAAATATTCCTGCAGAATAATCTTATGTTCATATCTCTGTTACATATCTTTTATTTTGCAAGACTTTGATAATAAAAACAACTCTGCTACCTAATGGCATTTTGTAAAACTGTCACATTACAACCAATATATTAAAAATCCAAAGTAACTTCCCAAATCTTTCTTCTTACAAAATTCTGATGAATGCACAAGGTCCACTGATTATTTAATAGACACTAATGTTTTGGTGTTTTGCTTCATTTGTTCTAGAATATTTCTAGCTTTTAGGCTCTTCAGAGTAGCTCTGACTCACATAAAGTCTTCCAGGCCTACATGTTTTTTACTCATACAAATCCTACGTGTGTAAAAATCACTAAAAAGCTATTAGTGTTTGTATGGTTCACTGCCTTTTGATCACATTTTGCTTGAACTCATGCAACGGTAGGACTGCATGAGATGTTGCTTCACAAGGATTTTCTCTAACCAACACACTGTATCTCTTCTATAGGTTTCTTTTTTCATATTGCTTCCTGCTACACATTGGTCTAAATTACATTGCTTTTCCATAAGCCCCTCCAGTGTTTCTACCTTGTGGCTAGTGTGGAATCCCAACAGAGAGCTGGTGAAATGCTTATAAATCTATTAAACTATGTGTTGCCTCTCAGCACAGAGATTAATTTCACCTACTTCCCTTGTCTGGTAGCTTGTTAATATGATCTTTTCTTTTGCCTAGACATGAAAGCTGGTTTAAGTGGTTAGCAATTGCTGCACTCTACCTCTTAAGATCAGCATCATGATTACTTCTTCACACCTTAGTCCTTTAACACCCATTTTTATGTCTTTCCAGTACAAACTGGCAGCAATTCAATGAAGTTGGTCACAACCATCACTCCCTTCACGCTGGTACAGTAGATGAGAAGGCTTAGTATTTTGGGTTTATGAAATGCAGTGAAGGAAGAAGTCTCAATAAGAGCCCAAATTCAAGCTCTTCTTGATCCAAATTGCAGCTCTTGCTTCTTAATACACTCACTCATTCTATGATCATCACAGTCCGGATTTCACAACAGATTAAAGCCCAGATGCACTGACTTAGATTCTAACACAGGGCAGAAATAGACTGCTTTAAATTTTGTCTCATCACAGCTATCCTTTTATGGATTTCTTTTGGCAGCTTGCATTTGAGATCACTGCTGAGGTACTGGACTTCCAGTATAAGAGATTAAGGCAATATCCAAACCATTTGGGAACCTAGCACTTTCTAGAAATCAGAAACTGCTGCTCGGTACTATGTTTAGAATTGCTAGCAGAAGGGAGCAATTTTTAAGGGACATGGAAATAAAGCAGTTATATTGCTTTTTTTTTTTCCATTTTTATCCCTGTTCTGACAGTTTTGCATGCAGCTGACCTTGTCCTAGAGATACAGCCATATTATTTCCCTGCTTCCACAGATTCATCTAATCATACATTTCTTTTCCACTCTATTTTTGCCTCCTGTATTCTAGGCTTCCCCTGGTCCATGCAGTTCATAAAATGTCCTTCCTTCATCCTCTCTTCCCACGACCTTATATGCCCTTGGATCTTCAGCATTAGACTATGGTCTTTCTTTTTTCCCCTCTCTCCAGCTATAGCATTTGATTCCTACTTGCATCAAGCGTATGACATGGGGCAATGAACCTCCTCAAACCGCTTTATGAATCTCTTCTTTGGTTCCTAAGGAATTCAGGATAATAGTGTTTCCCCACTACTTCTCTTTAGAGGCAGCATCCTTGTAAATCCCTCTGTGCCAGCTGCATGCTGCCTGCACTGATAATCCCCAGACGAGGTGACATTGTCAAATCGTAATCCGTAGTCTCCTTGTTGCCTCTTCATATTTGCTAACGCTGGTCTTTTAATAGTCAAACACAATAATCTTCCAAGTGACAACTAAGGCCTCAGCTTATCTGCATGGAGCAGCAGAGGATCCAAGAAGCGAGGAAGGCTAGGAGGAAAATTTGCTTCCAGCCCCATCCCAGCAATCCTGCAATATGTGCTGTCTGCTCTCCCAAGTGCTGGGTTGTAAAGTCTCCCCACACCAGCATCTGGGATCTGGGAAAACAGTTTCTTGTGAAGTGTGGGAGCAGGACCATGGTGAAGAGCACTGAAGGACCTGAATGACTAGAAGGTACTTGACTCAGAGCATCCTGGAACTTTTTTCAACATCTTTTGAAATTGTCTCATTGCTCTTCAGATAATGTATTGGCAAAATAATCTAGGCTATGCTGTTCCTCTGCACTTTACTTTTTGGATTTTCACGGGTGAAAACCTGTCCTGGGCTGCAATAGCTGTGTTCCTTATTCCCCCAGAGGGGTCTGTTCATGTTCCTTCAGGCAGAGTCCAGCTCTTAGGTCTTACTTTTCTTTCAGATGCCCATCCTATCCAGTCACAGGCAAACAAGTTCCTATGGTATGGAACTCCATTGACTGGATCAAGCTTGGAAGAGCCCTACAATGTGTGTGTAAGGAAGGACTTGCTAGTTTGGTCCTCTTAAGAGCAGAGAAATTGAAGCGTCATGAAATAGGAGAACTCCTTGTACTAGATACTTCCAGATACTTGATTAATATGTATCTGTATTTTTGTGTTAGAAACAAAAATAAAAATTTTTGGCTTTGTAGTCAGACAAAATATATATGTGGTGTGTCAGAGAAGGAGCTTCTCTACATCACCCTTCATCAATCTTCTGCCTTCCCAAAACTCTTCTCCATAAATCAGTGCAGAAATTACAGAAATCCTGTCCTTTGCTCCCTGGCCTCTCATTGTCATGGTTGAATTCACAGGATAAGACCATCAAAGTCAATGGAATTGCCTCAGAAATTAATTTGTCTGGGATATCTTGCAACAGATGTGCTGCTGGCTTCTGCTTTTATTATTGCCATGCTCATAGCATGGCTCTGTTGTGTGATACCTAATCCAGGCCCTGAGGACCCTGCAACACAAACTCACTCTGGAGACTGAGAGAAGGGAAAATAGAAAGATTTGATCAATGTCAGAGAGGAGACCTGGCTTTAGAAATTTAACATAGCCCTCGTGTCTTCCTTGCATGTTCTGATTTTGGACCACACCACCCAAGTGCCATCAAACACAGGTGGGAGGAACCATGGAGGAGGCCAGATGTCTGCTTGGGAAGGTGCCCAGGGCTGGGAAACACCATGCAAAATGAGACAAGAAGCCACTAAAACTACTTTCTAATTTGTTATATTTGTGAATGAAGTATTTTCTCTTACTACAAAGCATTTATTTGTGATAGATGCAATTGAATTGGGTTGCTTGGCTGAGGAGGGTATTGCTGCAGAGGTGAAGGTGCATTGTACCACTGGGGTAGAGCTGTTTTCTTCATGTTTGGCTGTAAGCCACCACCAAAACTCTGTCAAGAGTACTGAAACAGCTGCTCTAATGCTATATATGTCTATGCTATGCACTCTGGGGCCTCCTTTCAAGGGCAGATTAGCATTTAAGGTGAAAGAAGATAAAGAAGAGAAGCAGCTGGCTCATCTGCTGGTCTGCACTCAGACACTCACCCAAAGAGCTGCAAGCAAGAAAGAATAACCATATCCATTTAGGAGAGACATAATGATACTGGGAAGGTCAGAGTCCTGCTGGAAATACCTCAGACATACTAGACATTGGCTGATAAAGGAGAGAAGAGGGAAACACTTTTGCTGAATGAAGAGATAAATGAACAAGAGGTCAGCCACGGTGCCAGCAGAATTGCTACAGGCACCACCTTCACTGGAGAAGTAGAGACAGCAATGGCAAATAATTTTAATAATCCCCAGCTGATATCAGCATCCTTCTGTTCAAGTGTCTAGTTGAAGTCACAGAATAATTAACCTTGGCTGAGTTATAAGATCAGCAATGTCCTGAAGAGACTTGCACCAAAAGAAAATTTACTGTCACGTATCTGAGTAGGAAATTCACATAAAAATCTGACCAGAAAATTTGCATATGGGATTTCACAGATAACATGAGCATTTATAGGAATGAAATATACTAAAGGTGAGATATAAGAGCTAAGACTTTTTAAAAGAACTATTTTTTTTCTGTCTCAAAACTAAATGCATCCGGACTCACAAGTGGGATGATGTTACTAAAGTAGTAGTGTACAATGTATCTAACTATGGTTATCAAAGTACTATTGATTTGTTGTATTCTTCCTTAATACACACTTCAGCTGTCATGTGCTTTCACAACCGAGAAGACACATCCCCCCCAGAAAACACTAGCACACGGTTTTGTGCAGCTGTTTCTGCACTGTGTAGTGATTTTATGAAGACACTCATGATGTTACTAAAGTAGTAGTGTACAATGTATCTAACTATGGTTATCAAAGTACTATTGATTTGTTGTATTCTTCCTTAATACACACTTCAGCTGTCATGTGCTTTCACAACCGAGAAGACACATCCCCCCCAGAAAACACTAGCACACGGTTTTGTGCAGCTGTTTCTGCACTGTGTAGTGATTTTATGAAGACACTCATATTTTGGTGGCTGGCAG
>NW_008666614.1:61639-68763 GCF_000695815.1 Acanthisitta chloris | reverse complement strand
AACAGCAGCCGTCATTGCAAGACTGTTGATAAGGCTTTATCCTGTTTCATCCTCCAGCATTGCTATGTATTTAAGTACAAAAAAGCCCTGAAGTTACCACTTAAATATGGATTAAATCCAGATTTTCTCCTTTAAACATGCTTTATTTAGTAGATAAGAAGGCTAAAACTTGGAAAATTAATGCCTAGGTTTTTGATCTGAGAACTGAGCCTGAGACAAAGAATAAGCAACAGTAAGCACCTTTATGCTCTTCTGCTAGTAACACCTTCTCACATGAAAATGAAACATTTATCTAATATGGAGAAAATGTGTGGAGAAATAATTTAGTTGAAAGGGTGTCCCTGGATGGGTGAATATATTCAAGATGGAGCTCAGGAGGCAAGGAAAAGAAATAAAGAAAAAGAAGAAAAAATACCCCAAAATAGACAACCACTCGTCCTGAATCTTTTATCTATCCTGATGAAGTTTTAATGTCTTAAATTCTTCTTCGCGTTAGCTAAAATTTTCCCAGTATCTTTTCTAGAAATAAATTCCTACTCTGACAGAAGAAAAGAAACCAGTGATATATTCTCAAGAACACCTGCTATAATTACACTGCAGTTATGATGAAACAATAATACAACCACATAGCAGTTAGCTTTGAGATAACTTTGGGTCCATTTTCACATAATTGACAGTTCAAAAACAGTGGAATTATTGATTGATTGATTTTTATTTATTTCTTGCTTAATAAGCCCAGGTGGGGTCAAAGTAGAAGTAACAAAAGCATTTTAGTCTAAAATACAGTTATACAGAAACAGCTTCAAAATTACAACATAATTGAAAAGCTATTACCTTCTACAACCAGTTTTATTTAATGAGGTGTACAGCCATGAATATATATTTGGAAACTTTCAAAGTCATCATATAATATAATGGCAGATCTGGTAGGAAACCAAAGTCAGATGTATTAAAAAATATTCAGCTGGCATATCAACTCCATGGAAAGACCAGTGCCCAAAAGCTGCAGTTCACTCATCCTTATTTGTTTTAAATAAGTATTCAAAAATACAAATTAGTATATAGTATCTAGCTGCTTTTCTCATCTGAGGATTTAATTATAATTTCAGCTTTATCTTTCTGTCCTTCCAACATACCCTTAACTCCAGTATAAATAGGAACAAGCTGAAAGTAGGAATCTTTGACTTATGATTTAAAACGTGAGTGTGATAATTACTGAATTACAATAGCAACATTGCTGTCTCTTTTAAGCCAAATGAAATAAAGAGGCTAGGGTATTCTTTAATAACAATAAACATAGAACTCTAATTCCTTTTTATGCTCTGTGATCACATACAAAAGATCTAATATAAATAATTGCATTAGATGTCCTATTTTTGGAAAAATGCATAGCTAGTATTTAGGAAGACTCTTATTGCTCTGATTTATCTATTAATGAAGCAAAACTCAGTTAATTACCTAATTTGCATGATATTTTGCATCCACATAAATGCTGGGATGAGCACTGGGGAGAGGCTTTGCATCAATCTATTTTTAATAAGCTAATGAAGTTGGCTGGGCCAACTCTGCAGATCAAATCATTGGCTGTTTTTCTGTTGTTGGATGGAGAAATTGTAAATCAAGGTACAGATCAAACAGTCTTGTGGGCTGGAGAAGGCAAGACCATTCCTTCTACACTGACAAGGTCACATTGAAACCTCAAAGCTGTGAATCAGGAACCTGCTTGATGTCCTGCACTGTTGTCACATGGTCTTGAGTGGAGACAGTGAGGAGGATACTGTAGCTCCTAGCTTCTTAGCTCTTTCCTTCTTCCCTGCCTGCTCCTCTGCCCCATTGCTCTGAGGCAAGATAGGACCTTGAAAACTGCCAGCTGGAGCTGGGTCAGTCTTATCAAGGCAGAAGGTTGTGGGTCTACTGCTGCATTGACATCCTTTTTACATCCCACCTTTGTCTGTCCCTCCCCTGTCCCCTTGTGTCGGGATGCCTTTTTCAACTTACCTATCCTCCCATCACTCTGTGCTTGTTGTTTCTGCATCCCATGTATCTGTCAGGAGGTACTGCCTCAAGAAAAAAGAGGCTTACACAGTTTTCCCTGAGGCCTTCCGAAGCCCTGCACAGCAGAGGGTCTGATTTGCCATGTAAAGATTTGTACAAGAATGTACTTTCCCTAACATTATCTATTTAAAACCAAGGCATCCAGTTTAAGCCAGTTAGTTATCTAGGCTGAGCCTGTGATGGCCAGGCAGAGCAGTACCTCCAGGGAATGCTTCTTCCTGCCCCAAGGTGGGAGCAGGAACTAGTTTTGAATCCCAAATGATATTCTCCTCTCTCTGTGTTTGACAAGAGAGGGAACTATGACAGCAGATTTGGATTATACACAAAACTCTGCATGGTTGAAGTTAAGAGAGGTTAATTTCATCCTTAGGGTCTTCTGAAATACTCTCACATGCTCTATGCAAGCACAGTAAAAGTGCCAATAAACATGAAAACACATGAAAAAAACTAGGTCTTAAAATGCAAACATCTGCCACTGCAGAAAGGAGGGCATTTGGCAGGAAAGACCTTTGAGAAGAACAGTCCATAGTGTTCTAATCTCTGCTGCTTCAAGTAACAGCTACAATGTATGAGCCGTTTAATACTGAAAAGAGGGTAGGCACATCATTGGAGATAAATTACTAGCTCTGGAGACTCAGCTACAGCATAAAAGTTACAACGAGCTTAAAAAAAAAAACAGATATTGTCCTAATTACACTGGGTCATATATCGAAATATGGTAATTTCAGTGCTGAGTCACCAAGAGTGCTGAAGAAAAAGTTTTTGCTATAAAACAAAATTGGTTAAGTCTGTGTTTCTGTTTTTAAAGCCGTTGTGGGGAATAAGATAAATAAAACCACATCAGCTTTTGATCTAATCAATGTAATTGTGCTTAATTTTAATCCACTGTTTTAAAAATACATTTGGAGTTTTGTTCAGATTATTTGCCTTTGTGTCTAAGATTAATTTTAACAACTAACATAAGATTGAAGCTCAAAGAACAGAAAGAAAGACAGTAGCTAACTTTGGATCCAGTGGAGTGAGGTAGATGCTTTCAAATGAGTTAATCCTGTGTATCTTGGGTATTTAAAATTTAGGCTTATAAACTAATTAATTATCTTAACTGGTTTTGTAATTACTGGTGACAAGCAGGTACCCTAGAAAGTGTTCAGTTGTACATATTGTACCTACTTAGTGGCATGGTGAAGCACCAGTCTCTCTCCAGTGACTGTAGATAGACTCTGACAACTAATCTAAACCAGATGCACAACTTTCAGACCTCTAACTCTAGAGAGATGAATCCCACCTGTGCAGTAGATAATCTCCCAATTGCTCCTAAATTTAAAGCTGCATTGCGTTCAGAGCAGGCAAAGGATATATTTTATCCCAATATTCTACAGCACTCCATTCAAAGCTGGGGGTAAAAGGAAGGGAGTGATTTGTTTGATCTATTGTAGAGGAGGAGTTATGAAATCACAAGTTTGCAAGACATTGACATTTCTAGCTTGTTGATATTAAACATGAATGTTATTTAAAGATAGCACCTGCCTGAAAGAGCTTGTGAAATGTAGTGTTTAATACCAATGGAAGCCAGTAGAAAACCTATTAACTTCAATTAGTATTTAGATCAAGATAGCCATAATTCGATGAAGCCGCTTTATTTATGAAAGTATTTAATATTGATATTAAATACTGCAAAAGTAAAACACTCCTGAAGAAGAATGAGTTCAGCACCTACTCAATGGCAGAGCTGAATTGAGAAATTTTGTACAGCAGCAGGGGACATGAGAACCATGAAATGAGTGCTCTCATTAAAAGCTGCTATCATGTACCATGGATATACCTGAACTGCTCCTACAGGCTTGCTTTTACAATCAGTGGGGAAAAGGGGGAAGCTGCAAAGGACAGTGATCCCTCATGTGATCTCAAGAGGAAACAGACAGTTACTGCTCCCTTGCTGCAAAGGAGAAGACTGTCCTCATCTTAGACATCTCACCCTGGGGTACCCAAGAGGGCAGAGGAGTGCCATCTCCATCACCAAGTGTTTGTGTTAACATCTGTGTCATAAACATTTGACCTCATTTTTCTGTTTGGATGGAGAGCTCCTTCCTCAATATTTTTACTTGAGCATCTTTTCTGAGTTTTAGCTCTGGCAGCATGTGGGCTAAATAGCCTAGTGTGTATCAGGTCATTGTTCATCTGTGACTTCTCTGAGAATAATGTGACATCTGTGCAGCTTTAATGCTCATGAGACAATGCTCTCATGGCATGCCATGCAAACATTTGTAAGAGAGAAAAAGACTTCCAAATACAAGCTTTAAATTGCACTTAGCTTCATTGTAAGATGTCCTGGCAGCCTTGGTTTCCTTTGCATTGGGCAGCAGAGGACAAATGCCAACTGATAACACATAAAGAAAACAAGATGATGAAAGTCTCAATTCCAAGGGCAATTACCAACTTTCTCTATTTTCTAAATGCTTCCCTGAGCTGAGTCCAATTATTGCCTGTGGGTACTTTTGAGATTTTGATCTGAATTTCATAGTTGCCAGACAGACAATGAAACAGATAGATCATGACAAAAAGGAAAATGTAACCCAAAGGATTTCACTATCAACCTAACTACATCATAGCATAGAATACATAATACAACATAGGAACACAAAATTCATCAGCAATGTTTCCATACTTTCCTTCCTGTTTTAAATTCCGATGCACTTGAGGAACGATATAAAAATTTCCAGTTCTATTAGACTAGAATTTCCAGCTCAAAGTAGCACATAAATGTGTGGTGCAGTTAACGTCAATCAGTCTTGGTGTGATGAAGCTTACCACAAATTCAGCTCTGCTGTTTTACCCAAGCATTTTCTCCTGAGTATTATTTTCAGCCCTGGGTGATGCTCCAGTGGACCCCATTGCTTCACACAGCACAGACTCACAGATGCAATCACATATATCAGTGTCCATATGTATACATCAACGTGGCATTGCTACCAACTATTGGTGTGGTGGGCTCAGTTTTCAAACCACAATGCTGGAAAATTACACAGAAAATACAGTTATAGAAAAATCTGCAAGTTCCAGAATTTAATAAGGAATCAAATGGTGACTTAAGAAACTTATTTTCAGGAAACAGATACATGAGGAGAAAAAAAAAAGATAAATTCATCCTTTAAATCCTCCCACTTCTACCACAGAATGTGTATTTAATCAGTTAATGCTGGTTTAAGGATTTCCTCTCCTCTCCTTTTTTCTCTCTTTTGTTTTCAAACATTTTCCTCTTGTATCTTAAAATCACTGTAAAAGTCACCTCTGGGAATAACAGTCCAGACATTCCTGAGCTTAAGCTCTTTTTGAGAGCAAAATAATGTGATTCATCTCTAATTGACATAAACTTAGTGCAACTAGATGTCAAAATTCTAAACTCCTTAATCAGGCTGGCATTTAATTACTTTATCCAATGAGATGGAAAAACAATCTTAAAATAGAAGTAACTATATAAACATATGTTTACATTTCTGGGGCTAGAATTTAAGTGTCCTGTTTCATTTCTGAGAGCTTTGCACTTTGTTCTGCAGTGGAATCTGAGCTCTGACAAAGTAGGAACATGCTCTCTGGGCTGATTGAACCAAGTGAATTCCACAGCCTTCACAGGCAAGGGTTGAAGATCTTGTGATACAGTAATGGTGCTCACTACACTCCCAGGAGGTGGGACAGTATTATTTCAGGTTTGCTAAGGGATGGGGGTTTTATGAAGGTTTTTAATGGCACATTGCATTAGTGTGTGCTGAGAGATTCTTCTTCCAGGAGGAAAAGAAGCTGACACAAACAGTTTTCGAGCAAAACTCTTTGTAGGACAGAAAAGCAAAAGCACCGTTGTGATTTTCTGATGTGACCTCCCGTCCATGATGGGTAATAGAAATTCTGGCATTTCTGCAACCAAATGAATAAAAAGAAGGAAAAGAGTGAAAGACAGGATGTTCTCATCCTCCTTTTGCTCTTACTTACCTTAACTCCACTGAATTTGGTGTAAGTTCTAAATTCACAGCCCTTGTCAAAAGCACAAATTTTTTGGGATGGTACCCCAAGGTGTGTGAAAACATTTGAAAATTAAGACTGCAATCTTCTTGTTTCCCCAGGCCAATGCACTGGGTCAGACAGAAGGAAAACATTCAAAAGGCAAGTGCTAGCTGGGAAGCAATGTGGACCATGGAATATAAACACACTCATGAGAAGGGTATAGGAGCAGTGAGAAGCCCTTGGCAGCAGATACAGTTCCCACGAGTTTGTCAGTAATGACAGCCCAAAGGGAAACTGCCTCTTGCAAAGGGACGAACAAACAACACAAAGCAAAATAAAGAAGGAACTTGCATAAAGAGGAAAATGATGAAGCCAAAGGGAAAGGAAAGATGAGTTTGTTTAAGAACTGGCCATGATGTTTGAATAAATAGAGATGGAAACATTTTCTAGTCAGATTGAGGATGAGAATCAGGAATACACATTCCAGGCTTCTCATCACCTTAACCTCTAACACTGGCAATCCACAGCCACATGTTGAAGAAAAGCAACCCACTGTTGTCATCACTGTTTGGATATTTCCCTACTTGCAGCACCTGTTGGTACAGTCATCACACCTGCAGTCCTTGGGCAGTCCTGGGTTCATTTGTCATTCATTCCTACTCGCACAGTGTTACACCTCGCTCCTCTGATGATTACACAGTCCTTACTCAAACAGAAAAGTGGCTCTTAAATACTCCACCAGGGGGAAAATGAGTGAGGTTAATTCACCAGGATGAAGTTGGTATGACTAGATATTGTTCCTTTCCTGATGTACATACTCTTCTGATATTTATTATTGCATGCCCTTTGCCTCATGTTTTATTTGGCTCAGAGCATGATATAGAAACTTCCTCCTTGACTGGGTTTTGAAGACAGAAAGTTGTCAGGAACAGACTCTGAATCAGACTCCTTTCTTCAACTTGTGATTATTTGTCTGGAAATGCACCGTATCAGCTATTCAACACCTTTCTCTGATGCATCCTTTGGCTTCCCCTGCTCTCACCCACCTTCAGGCACTCATCCAAGATGACTGC
>NW_008666614.1:39462-61613 GCF_000695815.1 Acanthisitta chloris | reverse complement strand
AAAGAGGGATCCCCAGCAGGTGTTTCTGATCTCAGTAACCTCTCCCTTCCCAGTGATCATAAGGGCAACTGGAGAAAAAATATTAGCCTGGGTACATTCAATTGCCTAAAATTGGGTGGATAAAGCCAGGAAGAAGCATGTTATCTTACCCTCCCCATCCCTAGGCTATTGCTGACCTAAGCAGGATGAGCCTTTATTTGAAACCATGCAGTACAAAAATCAGCAGCTTTGGTCTTTTTCAGCATTAATCATCACTTGCTACTCCATCACTATTCATACAAGTATCTGGATCTTGTCTTCCTTTTTTTGCTATTGGATTGCTATTTTCGTAACAATTTTCATTGTGACTTCTTCTGTCTGTGAAAATAATTCTGTTGAGTTTTGCTGGTGGCATTTTTGAGACACAGTCAACTCAGGCTAGAAGAAAACATGCTGAAAAGAGATGATCTCCATTACAGTGAGACAGAATCCCCACCATTCCTGGTAAACTGAACTTATTCTTTGGTCTCTCTAAAACTTTATTGTGTCCATTTTTGGATTAATGAATTGTGTACAACTCTGAGCAATGAAGCTGAAGTCTGGGAGGCTAAACTATGAGAGCAAAATCTGATCTAAGCTTTGCTGCAGAATTCTGTGATAATTGCATTCAGCATCATTCACCACAACCAGAGAATATTCCATGACTTATCATTTTAATCTATTTATTTCTTGGCAGTTTTTGCCAAAAGGAAAAAAATAATCTATGGATTAGCTGTTTGGCTGACATGAATAGGAATACTTCCAGTTAACTCTGTTGAGTTACATTGTTCTCACACCCTGTGGGGGATCTGGTGTTATTCTCATGGAAGAATGTATAAATGCAATGGAATAAAACATGCCCCAACACATATATGATCTCCCAAGAGCCAGGTTTATGCAAAATGTCTTCCTTAGTGCAAAGTAGCACAAGCCTTTGACTGCCATATTATCAAATAACAATATTAGTAAAGGTACAATCTTTTATGCATTTGAGAATATTTCTATCCACTTTCTTTTTTAATTTATTTATTTATTTATCCCATGCTTTGAGGAGCCAAACAAAATTTTTGCTTTTTCCGAACTGGAAATTGGGATGGAAGTAACATATAATCTTAGCTGACCTCACAAGGGAAATTATTTTCTCTATTTAGTGCTAGTTAGAACTTGACTTATTTGTCTGTATTGTTGAGGAAATGAAATTTAAGAAAGCTAGTCTCTAAAATCTTGCTATTTTCTTTTAACTTCAAGGTGTTGGTGTTTCTCCTAAGAATGAAGCAGGCACATAAATTTATGCTGTTGTAATTTTATAACGGATGTCTCTAGCAGATGGCACATTTTAACGAGGTTGAAAAATCCCTACAGGCTCAAAAGAAGCACAGAGAACACAACAAACATTTCATAAGGAAGCTAAATCCAATATATTTAAAAACAAAAGAGATTTTTTTTTTCCGGTAGCCAATCTATATATTGAATGTTTTTCTTCTCAGGGGGTTTTAATCCAAAATAAACCCCAACCATTTTAAGTATGCTTGAAAATCTTTTTGGTCTCCTCTAGGTTGTTTTTCACGAAAGTTTTACCTCCAGTTTCCACCATAGGCATGTTTGAGAGTTCTGTAGAGAATTGCTAAAGATGGCAGCTTATTTGTATTGCCTAAGGGATATGACAGGGAAAAATCACCCCTTCTCTAATTTCCATTAGGACAACTTCATCCTTGGTGCAACTTCTCAGATGACTAGAGATCTACTTTGAATAAAATGAAGCTGAACCAATGGAGATCATTTATACAGAAGTGAATCCAAAGTAGTTTAAGAAAATGTAGCAGATGTACTTGGGTTTAAGATGGTATAATTGAGATGACAATTCAGAAAAGTATTTAAGCACAGACATAGCCCCATCTCTGTTCATGCTTAGCTTTAAACATGCATTAAAATCCAATCACTTAAATACATGTTTAAGTATTTCCTAATGGGATGCTTTCTTGAACCACAACCTAGAGTCTAGAGCAATGTTCAAATTTAATGATGTGCAGTATATTTAAGTAATGTCACACTTCATAGTCACTCAGAATGGGAACCTTAAACTGGTAGTGATGTTTTAGAACAACCTTGCTGTTTATTTGCAGACTTTGCTTGTGGCTCTGTGTTTAAGACCATTTTTACTTTTTTTTTTTTTTTACTAGAAAAAGAGTTTAAATACCTGATGTTGTTCCAGACATCTTCAGTTACTTTGTCAGTTACAGACAGTTACTTCACCATTATGTTTTGAACTCTTAGTCAGTAGGTCTGGACAGCGACATGACAGACTCTAAGGAAAATCAGGGCTTTTAAAATAGATGAAGACAGATATTTTAGCAGGGCCTGTTGCAATAGGACAGTGGTAATGGTTTTAAACTGAAAGGGCACATTTAGATTAGATGTAACAAGGAAGTTTTTTACAATGAGGGTAAAGCCTATGTAAAACCTGATCTAGTTGAAGAAGTCCCTGCTTGTGGGTGACCTCTAAAGGTTCCTTCATCCCAAACTGTATGCTACATGGCAAACAATATATGTAGAATTTCAAAACTCTGATGGAATACATTTTCAAGTCACAAGTATTAACTATTAAGATTAGCCACTTTGGTTTCACATCCAAGCATTTACACTACTCTCTCTTGAAACACACACTATGTCTATTTAATTTTTCTCAGACTCTGAACTCTAAGATTTGTGATACTTCAAAATTTCAGATCTTGCCTGCACATCAGTCTTCATAAAGACTCATTTGAGACATTAATCTCTTTAAGAAGGTCAGTCATTACAGGGAAGAGAATGGGGAACTTGAGAGAAAAAAAAATCATGTGCATTATCTATCATGATTAAGTCTTTGGATATTATTTTGAAATAAAGAAACTATAATTATTATCAAGTACTTCTCAATATTTCTCACTAAATAGTTGTACCTACCTTAGTTACCTAGAGGGTTTCCTTTCTCTCTCCAGTGCCCAAAGAGGGAGCAGAAGTGATAATTTTGATGTAGATCCCTTTCCCCTTGGCTGAAGACACAGAAGATGACACCCAAATACTGTTGGGGTCCGTAACTTTGTCTTTTCTATAGACTGACCCATTATTGCAGTAGAGACATCTGCATTTCCAGACACTTCTAGATGCTCTGAAACCACAAGGCAGTAGCTGAGGAATTATGACACAAAGCCACACTTCATTATGGCATTTATGCAAGCCAGTTTGGGGGATTTGCATTTATCTTTCCTCACTTTTTCCTTTCTAAAGCTTAGCTGATCAGAAAATTATTTGCTGAAAGCATTCTCAGCTAAAGAATTTCTACATGAAAGCACATGCTTTCCCCCCCCCCAGGGTAATGCTTGTTTGACAAAAAAAAAAAAAAAAGCAACTAGAGAAAACTGTTGACTCTGCTTTTCAGCAAACACTTGTTTTTAGGCAAAAAACCCAAGACATTTTAACTGCTAGGCATCTGAAATTTTAACCAATATGGGATTGATTAAAAGTTCCAGCTACCTGAAACTGGAAACAGTAAAAGAATTAACACATCCCTTGAAAAATGTAACCAAAATATGGGTTTCTGATAGAAAATAACTTGTTTTATCTCACTGACTGATAGTCTGAACTGTTATTTTTAAGCACAGCTTCTTGAAATACTGTGCCGTCTTACTCTGAATGAGATTTGCTGTGGGTGTGCAGCTAATTTTGTGGAAACATATCTTCTCTGTTCACCTACATGTGTTAGCTATGTTGTGTAAGAAAAGTGGGCTGATATTTCTTCCTGCTTCAGGCTCTTAGTGTTCTCTACGCCCTCACATTTCTGAACTGATTGCATTGCTGGTGCCACTACCACAACACTGCAGCTGAATACCCTTGGCTATTTTTGCAATTACATTTTTGTTTAGCTTAATGTCATAACAGAGAACTTCTTCCTTCCCCCACATTTGAATCTCTTCAAATAACATATATTATAGTCTTTGAGCTATAAAGAACCAATGCTAATGCATTTCTAATCCTGACAGATGTCTTTGGACAATATTTTAGTAAAATATATTTACTGCCAAATGGCTTTTCAGAGTTAATGGTCCATTGTTAAAAATGGTATTTCATGGTAATTTGAGTTCTTTCTGAATTTAGGACACTTCACTGTGCAAGATTTTAACATTATCAGAAAGAAAAATGAATTGCTATGAGCAGTATTCTGCTTCAGTTCCAATTTACACCTTCTTGCCCAGTACAATTAGATCAGTTTTGCAGAAGAAATACACAGTGAACTAAAAAGTTGTTTAAATCTAAGAGAGTGTTTTCCAAACCCATTTTTACAAAAACTTGCAATATGTTTTGCTAGCATTATATCTGAAGGAGAAATGCTTTGGGATTTCCCTATCTCCTCTTATAAAATAAAAAAAATGTTGGCAATGTGGTCCAAGAGTAAGAAAAGAGAAAAGCAGAAGAGAGACTGCAAAGCTTTGCCTGCCTCGTGACACAACGCACACAGGGGTTGAACCATGGTATTGGTAGGACATACTTTGTCACCCCTCCTTCTCTCAAATTCCAACCTCTCTAGTAAATGTGTGACCTTTTTTGATTTAAATTCATCTTAAAGCACACAACCACCCTAAGATGCTGTAAATTTGTCTCCAAGCTGAATTACATGTTTAGATCAAAGTAACCATTTGCAAAAAAATGTGAAAAATCATGCTCCTTCACATCTCCACCTCATCTTTGGAAAGATAGGAAGGAGAAAAATAGCATTATTTGATCTCCTCTTTTCCACAGCTACAAATCAAGCAAATGCCAAATTTTTTGAGTCAAACTTTTCCATTTGTATTTGCTCCTTTTGTTCTTGATGCGTACAAGACTCTGCCAATATTTGGTGACCTTACAGAAAATGCTTGCTGAACACCGATTGACAAACTTGACTTCCAGACATTTTAGTTAAGATAGATGCTGGTTTTATTCTAAGACATACACTACTCTTTTAAATTTTCACCCTGGGACATTGTCGTATTGCACCAAGAACTTTGTATTGCACTGACAGCTGATTTTTTTCTAAGAATTTCTTGCAGTAAGCAAATTAATTATGCAAGCTGAAATGGAGGATGCAGGAGGAAAAAGGTGGAAAAGACATTCTTGCATTTTGAGGAAAAAGACTGGCCAAATGTGTTCATTTGCTCTGAACTATTGCTGTTCAGAAAAATTAGTAGAGAAAAGCAGGTAGCAGTGGGGAACACCACTTGTGAGTGGATTGGCTAAAGAAACATCACTTATGAAACTTGGTGCCTGCTAGTGCTGTTGAGAGTGACTTCAGGTAGTCCCCATGAACCAGTGAGCCTTTGGATCATTCCGGTCTTCTGGAAACTCTAGATTTCCGGAAAATCTAATTCTTGCCTCCACAGCTTTTTAATATGGCATAAAACAGAGCATAAAAACAAAACCCAACCACATTATCTGGTATTTCCTAATTGACAACTACTGCCGTCAATATTAATTCTTATCTATTTTATCTACTTCTGCTCTTGGCCTTTTCTCTAGTCATTGTCAAATAGTCATCTTACATATTTTCCTCTTTCTAAGTATTAAATCTACACATGGAGATTACCTAAGTCCCTCTCTATGTCAAAACTGTTATGGTAGCCCTGATAATGAAGCTCAGACTCCAAGTGGGCTTTTCCAGGGAAAAGGCTTTTATTTCTGTGAATGCTTTTCAATGACTGAACAATCCCAAAAAGTCAATAATTTGAAACAATTCAGACTGGGACTGAAAATATTCTAGGACTTTTAATGCCAAGCTGATAAATGCTGGGCTGCATGAGTCTAAGTTGGAAAGTTTTGCCTGACAGGGAGAAAACTTTATACAGGGCTTCTGCTCTAGAGGAGTCTGTTGGAGAACTGGAGAGGGGCTGTGGGGTTGTCTGGCATCCCATGCAGGAGTTACATAGAAACTCCTATGATAGCTGTATGACAGCAAAGTTAAAGTCCATTTCCTAACATTGAAGGAGAATCATGGCTAACAAGGGAGGAGAAGGTGAGTAAAAGGGATCAATGAACTAGAAGAAGCAAAGCCAGATATTAGATGAGACTTGCATCTCCCCTCTCTGTTTTAAAGGATTACTGACAATTTCATCCACTGCAGAATACTTCAGCCTCTTTGCAGAAGGGTTCACTTGGGTTTTTTTTTAAATTGTGCCAAGGGGCTGTGTCTAAGATTTGCAAAAATGTTTATGGTTTGCCCATTCAACAACATGAAAGCAAAACACATGAAAACAAACACATAAAACAAACATCTTCTCTAGACCTTCAAATCAGAGAGAAAATTACTCTTAGTCCAGGAAAGGTAATTGAATACAACAAAAACACAGAACCTCAAATGTATTTGGATATCTTATCCCACTGATAGGTGAGGGTTAAGTTCCCATGCACCTTTAGAAGATTTAGGAAAAATCAGAGGAGTTTTTTATTCATAAGACACCTCTCCCAATCTGTTACAGGGAGAAAAAGAGCAGAATTACTGAACTGTGTTAATTATTTATTCTGACAGTCTGAACAAGCAATTGAATTGAGACAGCTTGGGAGTCTGTTGACTAATAGAGGAGAAATATTCAAGAATTTAAAGGCAAGGAGTGTATTGAGAGTGAGTATTTATTAATACATGATTGAATTTACTACTCCAAGGAGTATGTTATAGCTCTTTGGTCTTCATCTACAGAAAATAATAATTTAGAAAGGCCTTAGAATTGTTAGGCAGGCTCTGAAATGTAATATCATTAAGACAGTAAAAAGTTTGAGAGAAATTCCAGGAGGAGAACAGATAATATGTACATTGATCATAATTCCTATGCAAAGTGTTAACTAGACAAACAGGAAAGAAATAGGGTAACTGGATGAAGGAATTTTTTTAATGAGGACTGAAAAGAAATTACACACAATAAAGCATTTATTATCACAGAAAACCTGAAAGACAGCAGACTGATCCTGATCTTGTTTTATTTGGTTTAAGTCTCTTGGTTTCAGTATTTTGACAGCAATTAACTCTTGCTGAGCTGTAAAAACTTTGTCAAATAACCAAAACAAAACAATCAAATTAAACAAATTAGAAGGTAAAATTGAAATTCTGAAGCCAGAAGAAATAAAGGGTGAGATATCTACATAGTGTAGCTGTCTGAGCTGGTTCCCTCAGCAGGTCATTGTAGGTTCTCTTTGTAGTCAATGGGATGAAATATGCACTGTTGAGTCATAATTCATCTGTCCTGATTTAGAAGACTGCAGTCTTCTAAAATTAGACTCTATTTAATCCTAAGTAGAATCTATATGTAGAAAACAATCAGCAGCAGCAGCAGCAGCAGCAGCTTGGATTCCCATTCTTTTAGGTTTTTATGCCTCTAACAACCTCTGGAAACAATGGCTGTGTCCATTCCAATCACCAAGACAGTGCCACTGTTTATTCTTCGTCCTGGAGGCCAGCAGGCATTATCTGACAACATCCATATATTTCAGTTCTCCTAGCCTTCAAGAGGGTGGCCATATCCAAATTTCCTCTTTGGAACAGTTCTATAATACATCATATAATACATCCTAAACTGTGCCTGGGAACTATTAGTCAGAACTCTACTTGGCCCAGACCAAACCCGTGCCAGGAACCTCTCTGACAACCAGAAATATGGCAAATAGCTTTTTGGTGTCCATTCCAGGTCATTGTTTAATGTAATGATATAGAGGCACCCACCAAACATGACTGTATAGCACAGCTTTAAAAATCTAGGCTTCAATAACCTGTAGCACACTTCAGTAGAGACAGTGGCAAAAAAATAACTCAATGCATGTTGGATTCAGCTCCAACTTATCTTGTCTCCATTTCCAATAAAATATAAAAAGAGATTTTGGAGCTACAAAAGAAGGTGATAATATAGTGAGAATGACTGACAGCTGGTGCTGATAAAGGGGAATATTTGCTGGATAACCTGAGTATATATGAATATAGGAGATATGATCAATGGGAAATGGGCATTAAAGTGATCATTGTCAAATAACTGCAACCAAATCAGACCAAAAGAACAGAAAATGACTACATGGTTTATTTCTGATTGCTCTATATAAGACATGAATTAATCACATCAACAGAGAGCTACATTTATAGTTTATATTTTAAGTCAAGAAGATGATAAATCTGAAGTTCCACAATATTACACACTGGCAAATGAATGGTCCAGTCTAACAAGGAGTATGTCCTGACAATTCACACTCAGTTTCAGTGGGAATAGGTGGAATAAGAATGTCACCAACCTAACACTAATTAGATACCCAGATGATTCTTCAAATACGGACTTCCAAGGTTAAGGTCAAGGTGATTAAAATCCATCTTGGCTTGTGAGGAATGACAGGCAAGACCTGGATTATTACCTGCAGACTTTCCCTAGCATGACCATAATTTTAAGAGATACAGTAGGATTACTGCAAAATATAAGCTTTGTCTATGGAGGAATAGCATTAAAGCAAATATTATATTTGAAAATAGAATTAAATTTTTGAAAAAGGAGAAAAGCATTTTACTTAGGAACAGTAATTATTTCCATGACTCGTGCAACAGAAGTTGATTCAATTGCTTAAACAACATGATTCAAGATAAGACTTTCTTGGTTCCCACTGAATCAAGAGGTCAATGGTGGGATTCAGCTGCTAAAATGCAGCTATCTAGTGCAGTTTAAGAAGCCCTGGGATATATTCTGTCTGGCCTTCAGCTGCCAAATGAAAAGGACATGAAGAAACCTCTATTGAAAGGTATCCAAAATGTCAGTGAATGTCTAAATTTCCAAAAACAGATTTCATCACTAGTAAACATAGTCAAGGAGTTTTTCAGTGGATCAATTGTATTCAACTTTTCCACAAATACATTCCTGATACTTTCAGAACTCAGTAAAATTTCCTAAGAATATGAATTCTGTCAGTCATGTTTGGGTACCTTGAATACTCTAGTCATGGACACTTATATTTGGGTGTCTAAATGGAGTCCCTAGTGATTTTGGGTAACCATATGTTGTTAGGTAAGATAAATGTCTCCAACACAGCAGAGCCTGAGAAAATTATTTTTCAAAGGTTCAAGAGACTATATGCAAACTTTAGCAACCATTCCCTTAGAATTTGTGGAGGCAGGTGCCAGAGGATGGCAATAAGGAAGCACAATATTTATCTTGAAATAGGAGCATAACAAGAAGGATCCAGAAACGTATAGTCTGGGCAACCTAACTGTGAAAGTCACAAAGATAGGGAAGAAGGTTTTTGAACAATCAGTTTGCAAACACTGGCAGGATAATAAGGTAGTAAGAAAGAGTTAACATGAATTTATCAAGAACAGGTCACGTTCAACAAATTTGATATCCTTCTCTGATCTGCTCAAGCAGAAGCATAAAGTTGAATGCAAAGACATATAAAGTGATTTATTTTAGTAGTCCTTGTATTTTCATTTTCCCATAAATAATAGATGCCAGATCATAAGTGTCTCTTCATGTGCTTTTTATGTCTTGCATGTGTCAAATGCCTCTGTTTAATGGGTGGTACATTTCCCAGGAAAATGTCATATTGTTAATTGACACTCTGCAGTAATTGCCATACCTTGGCAAGAATGAAATGAGGCATAGGTACTAGAATTTATGATGGAAGTATAGCCACCATGAGAAATTACTTGTGTCCTTAAGGGATTCCCCTGTACTGAGTCACAGTTCTACATCTGTGTCTATCATGGTCAATATTTCTCAGTTAATCACATTCTGCATTGATGCTATCAGCCTGATTTCCCTGACACCTACGCTGGTACTCAGAACATCATGATCATTAAATTACACTGATGTAAAAGAGATATGGATCAGGCTCTTGATTTGCAGAAATAGCACAAGCTTTAAAAGGCCTTTCAGAGCAAAGAGAAGCATTCAGTAAAATGACTTATGAAGGACCAAAGTCCTTAGGAATTAATTTGAAAATGATTGACTAGAATTTGTGAAAGCCCAAAGCCTCATTCTTAGTGCTTTTCTGTTAAAGGTATTATAAGATAAATGTTTACAATATTCTACCTTTTTTTCCCACCCCAGAACTCTCATGGTGGACTTTTCAGTATGGGCTTCTAATCAAATTTTATTATATTAAATTTACTCTAAATTATGGGTTGGCTTCCAGTAAATATTTCAGCAGATCAGAAGACATTTAAATACTAAATGAGCTTGGTACACTCATCTTTCCATGAACATAGCCTGTCAGTACTTTCCAAGCTGTTTTAGTGTAAAAAAGTTAACAGAAAATTGTTAGAGTGACCTTTATGAAGCTAAGCATAATAAAATTTCAAATGTTTCTACAGGAAAATTGTTGTATGTTAATATGTCCACACTTGCACACATAGCAGAATTTTCAAAATTGTCTTTGAGGTAGAAGGAGAAATTACTTAGATGCCTATCAGTCACTTAGATGTCTACATAAATTTTTAATTGACTTTTTAAAGTTGAGTGCCTAAAATCTCTGTGTTATCTCACCCAGAGTTATCATCCTGAAAATTAGATTTCTAGACTCCCTCAACTCTTGGTGATGTGAGCTGGGTGTCCCCAGAGAACATCCATTCCACCTATTTTAAGATCCAACTAATCATTTCTTCATTTAAAGAGGAATTTCAGGTGCCTACCTTTGGCTTGATGTCTTTGAAGAGTAAATAAAAAATATCACGGCATACCATGATCAGCATTGCAAAGAAAACAGCTGGGGATGGGAACTGAGGGACCATCATGCTGGTTGTTTCCCTTTATGCTTAATTACGGGCTGAAAAATGAATGCCAACATTGACTTCATATTCTGAGCATGGAAGATGTTAGAGTAGGACTGTGTGTATTAAAGGATCTAAAATTCATGTGAAAGTGTTTACTGAGGCTCTTCCCTTACAGAGGAATGTCTAGGTTCTTCTTACAGTCCTCTATTTCTTTGAAGTACTTTTCGAAGTTTCTTTGAAGTCTATCAACTGACATTTAAGCACCTAAGGATTTTCTATAGGAAAACTTCCACATGGATTTGTAAAATTCAGGTTCAAGCTGGAGAGTCTTAAGTCTGAAAAACTTGTGTCTAATTATCCATCTCTTTCTTGCCAGAAACAAACAAAAAAATTACTCTGTCATAAAATGTTCAGTTTAGTCTGAATTACTTTTTTAGACCCTTGAGAAAAATAAAAATAAAAAAGCAAGGAAAATGAAAAAAACCACCTTCATGTCACTAATGGAAATTTTTTTAGTGCCTACACTTGCATAGATCCAGTTCTAGGGTTAATTTCCCTGTCTACCTGAGAGAATTAGTGCCTACTTTGTCACAGCCCAGCACAGTCTCTGCATCACCACACAGTAGAAGCACTGGGGGTGAGGTGGTGCCTATCTAGGCACCGTTACTCTGCCCTGGCAATGTTTGTTGAATCAGTAATTGAATTGAGATGCCACTGGATTCAGTCCCAAATGAGTGACATAATCCCCAAACAAGCCAGTCATTTTCTGTTCTCTTGCTTTGCCTCATCTCACTTGGTTTAGGCATTTAAAAGCCAACTCCTAAGAATAGGGAAGGAAAGAACTATGTGTTATTATAAAACAACCAAGCAAACAAACATTAGTTGGTATTATTCAGACTCTGTAAATGTATAGCAAACCAAAGCCAAACTGTATGGTGCAAGACAGCAATTTGTATCAGTAACAGTGTGGCCAGCAGGACAAGGGCAATGATTGTTCTCAATTGATAGCACTGGTGAGTCCACACCTCAAATCCACCTTGAATCCTGTGTTCAGTCTTGGAGCCTTCATGACAAGAACGACATTGAGGTGCTGGAGTCTGATGAGGAGCAGCTGAGGGAGATGGGAGGGCTCAACCCAGAGAAAAGGAATCTCAGAACCTTATAGTTCTCTACAACTACCTGAAAGGAGGTTGCAGCTAGGTGGGTTCAGTCTCTTCTCCCAAGCAACAAGTGATAGGACGAGAGGAAACAGTTGTGCCAAGGGGTGTTCAGATTGAATATTAGGAAAACTTTCTTCAGTGAAATGGTGATCAGGCATTGGAACAGGCCATCGGGGAAGTGGTGGAGTTACCATCCCTGGATGTGTTCAAAAGGCATGTGAATGTGGTGTTTATAGGCATGGTTTAGTGGTGGACTTGGCAGTTCTGAGTTAGTGGTTGGACTTGATGATCTTAGAGGTCTCTCCCAACCTTAACAATACTATAATTGTTAAGGGAGATATAATGGCATTAATTCAGTCTTGAAAAAATAGAGATTAAAAAAATTCCCACCAAGATTCCTCATTGTTCTAAATCTACTCTCAAATAAGACTAAAACGCTCCTTTGGATACTGAATATTTACCAACAAGGTTAAAGTAATTTGTCTTCTTTAGTTAAAAATAAGAAGTGGATGGGAATGATTACTGAGACATGATGGGATATTTCAAAAGCAGTGCTAGAAATTGTTGAATATCACCACAATTAAGAGGTTTGCAGATATCTTACTTTGATTAGTTGCTTCTTCAAGTAGATATTCATGTCAAACTGTGCCTGTGAAGATTAGAATATGTCGCCAAAGTCTTTATTCAAGTCATAGTGTTTGTGGAGTGAATGTGTGAACAAGTTCCCTGATAAACAAACCTGAAAGAATAGGCAAAAAGGACCCTTGCCTTAACTTCTAACTTCTCTAACTGTATTTTTTAGTTTTGATTCTTTACCTTTGCAGTTCAAGACCTTCAAATTGTTACTTCCTGTGAACAAAACCTTGTGATTTCTATTAGAAGTTTGCTATCTCTTTAAGGCGAGCTCAGGGATAATTGACCAGCATTAAGTTTTTTGCCTTGGAGACAAAAATGAGAGTCATGGAAGAAGTGAGATCATTCACAGCAAAACTGAGATTGGTTTTCCTGCCAAGCTGCAAGAATCACTGCAGTGAGAGTCACCAAGTGCCAGGGGACACTGAGCACCCTTCAATCAGGGAGTAGACACTGGAGAAGAAAAAAGTTACACCTGAACAAACAGATCTGCAAAATGAAATTGAGAAATTTCTCTGTCAACCACCTATTCTAAAAGATAAAAATGAGGGGAAAAAGGTCAATAGGAGAATGAGCATTTTGTTCAGTGTTTTACTTAGCTCCTACCTGAAAGCCCAGAAAGCAGACAAAGAGGAGATATATGATCACATCCTGCCTTCATCTGGGCCGCTGGCAAGCCTGCTTGGACACACTACCTCCCAGCCTGCTGTTCCAGAAGTAATAAAATCTGCCATCATTGTTCTGCTAGTGACAAAGGCAAAGAAGAATTTTCTGCAGATTGGTTTGTGAGAAAATTAATTGACAACAGGCTTCTTGGCAGTTTGCAACCATAATATTTGTATGATATGCTGATGCCATGGTTTTATTTCCTGCTAATCAAATATTGCTCTCTTTACTATGCAAGGGCATCTCTTCTAGCTGGTGTTGGCATGCAGAAGGCAGACCTCCTCACAGTAATAATTCCACAACAACTTTCAGTCCATATCGGCACATATTTTTAGGAGGTCTCAGAATACTCTACAGAGGCAACCCCAACACATAAGAACCAAAATGTGACCATCTGCTTGATCACTTCATGGTGTGGAAATTCAGCTTTGCCAGCCTCCTTGGATGCAGTACAAATCCCTACCTCATCAAATGAGCCAATTCCTCAGAGATAATTGTGGTCTTTATTTACACACACTTGGTTTCATCCTATGTGACAAAACTGAGTTGTTGACATCTGAAGCTGTCTTCTTGAGTTTTCTCTAAGTCAATGGAAGGAGACAGACACCTGTAGATCTCCACAGAGACAAGCTAGGTTGTCATAGACCTGAAAGGAAAAGGGAATAATATCTGGCCTGTACATGACAAGCTGAGGGATGACAGCCCAAGGTAAAAGGGATGGGGTGCTAGCAAGGATCCTCAGCTTGTTGCTCTGAGATGAGATGAGCACACTGGAGCACATTTGGTCTTACAGAGATGAACCAGGGTCCCCTGAGGTAAGAGAAGCCAAAAGGAAAACACCAGAGAAATATCTCAAAGAAATTAAGAGGTGTTCTTCTAGGAAGGCGACACAGTTGATAGCCTAGCTGAAGTCCCTCTATATGAATACATGCTTCATGGGTAACAAACAGTAGAAGTTGGAAGCTGCCATGCTGCTAGAAACCTGTGACCTATTTGCCATTCCTGAAACTTGGTGAGATGAATCCCATGACCAGAGTGCAGCTACCAATGGCTGCAGGCTGTTGAGAAGAAGCAGGAGAGGAAGGAGAGATGGAAGGGTTGCCCTCTACATCAAGAGGTGGATTGAGTGTGAAGAGCTGTATCTGAAGAACAGCCATGAGCAAGTCTAAAGCCTGTGGTTAAGAATCAGAGACTGAGGCAACAAAGGGAACTTAGTGGTTGGTGTCTATTACAGGCTGCCTGTCCAAGGGGAGCCTATTGATGAAGCCTACTTGCTCCAGCTACAGGAGGCATCTTGTTTGCAGGCTCTCAGCCTCCTGAGGGACTTCAACCACCCTAATATCTGCTGGCAAATTAGCACAGCAAGCTGTAGACAATCCAGGAGACTACTGAAATGCATGGAGGATAACTTTGTGAGCCAAGTAGTAGACAGCCTTGTCAGAGGGGACACAATATCGGACCTGATGGTCAACACAAGCAAGTTAATCAGGGAAATCAGGATAGGAGGGAGCCTGGGCTTCAGAGGTCATGCACTGGTGGAGTTTGTAGTCCTGTGGAATATGGAGCAGGTGAAGAGTAAAATCAGAACCCTGAAGTTTAGGAAAGAGAATTCCAGCTCTTCAAGGAGCTAGTCAGTAGGATTCTCTGGGAAACTGCCCTCAGGGACAAGGGAGCAGAACAGAGCTGGCAGATCTTTAAGGATGTCTTCTACAGACTGCAAGAGCGAGCAATCCCCAGGTGCAAGAAACTGGGACAAGAAAGGCGAGAGGAAGGCATGGCTGAGCCAGGACCTACTAGTCAAACTGAAGGGCAAGAAGAAAATGCACAAGAAGACAAAGTAGGGACAGGTGTCCTGGGAAGAGTATATGGACATTGTCTGGTTGTGTAGACATGCATTGAGGAAGGCCAAGAGGCAGCTGGAGCTCAACTTGGAAAGAGTCTCAAAGAATAGTAAGAGCTTCTACAGGTATGTTAGCTATAAAAGGAAGGTCAAAGAAGGTGTACTTCCCAATAAAAAAGGCTGGTAAATTGGTAACAATAGGAGAGGAGAAGGATAAGGTACTCAGCAATAACTTTGTCTGAGAAAATAGCTGCAGAACTCTGTGTACATGGCTATATGAAGCCTTCAGCTTCCCATTTAAAAGGAAAAGATACTTAGTATTAGCATTTAATATGCAAGAATAACATTATGAAAGGAACTTACAAAATGCAAATGATGTAGCAATTTTTTATGGGTGAAACTCTGTTTTGAACTTATTACTCCTCTTGAAAAATACACTTTGGAGTCCTAGAATCATAGAATCACAGAATGGTTTGGTTTGGAAGGGACCTTAAAGACCATGTAGTTCCAACGCCCTGCCATGGGCAGAAACATCTTCCATTTCCCACACATGGGACATCTTATAGACCACAGATAACATTGTCATAAGAAAATTAAGTTTTGTATTTTGCCCAAGTGCTTTGGTTTGTACTTAGCAATCTTTTTTAGCCTGTGCAGTTCAGTTGGAGCCTTATGAATGAAAACACCATTATAACAATCATTTATCAGCTTGAGAGATATAGGCTGAAATAGTACAAATTTCTGGCTCAGTCTTATAATGATAACTCATGACAATATCTAAAATCACTTTTAGTTCTTTAAAACTGAAGGTAAAGATCAATTTGCGATGTCATTGTTTGGATGAATGGGCAACATTCTCAGAAGCAATCAACTAAGATAAACTGATATATAGTTTCCTGTAGGAGGCAAGCAATTTTAAAATCTCTTTCTAAAACAAAACATAACTTTGCATTCTGTCCCACATTTAAATTGCAGTGATTTACGAATATAGTTTGTTTTATATTTATTGTTATTTGCCTTTCTGAGTAAATTCAATGTACTGAGAGCACATCATGAAGTGCTTCTCACAAAGCTTTGCTGACATAAAAGTAATAAAATGAAGCATGCCGTGAGATCAATGATTCATTGAGAACAGTGAGCACCTTGTTTCTGGTGTAGATTATAATTTTCTTTTTTTCTGGGTTTAGCAAGCAAAACCCTCATTTGGTAACAGACTATCAGGCTGCTTCTTTCCAGATTTTCTACATCTCTCAGTTATACTACCAAGCAATTACATAGAGTGGCTAGTCTGGAGTTGGGCTATCACTGCCTTACACTCTTTGCAATGAGAGACAATGCAACATTTTGAAGTGCATCAAAGCACTAAAATCAGAGGATTTGAAGGAGCTTGATGCAGCAGTTTCCTCATTCCTCTTTTTTCTTTTTCATAGCATTGGGCTTCTTATACAGGGTAATCTGTTAATCACTTTTTAGAGACGAAGGATAGCTGAAGCAGCATGTCAGATGCAGAGATTATCTCCACAATTCCCATTACCCTGCCAGTTTTTATGGTCAGAGAAATTAATGAATGCAAGTCAAGTGGAAGTGAGGAGCTCATAACATGTGAGGATTTGATCCTAAGGTTGGCACTAGTGATAAACTATTGTCTCAGTCACCCTATACAGCAAAGCAGCCCCTTGCCCTCCCACCAGTACAGCTGTAAATCCTTTCAACAAGTGAAGCCATCTCTATAAAAGCATGATAAATTGAGTTAGATATGGTGTTTTCTATTATGTCCACAAAGGGATTAAGATGCACACATCTAAAGTTTATAGATATAAACATTAAATTTAGGTAGAATCATAGAAACATAGAATCATTAAGGTTAGAAAAGACCTACAAGATTATGAAGTCCAACGTTTGACAAAACACCACCTTGTAAACTAAACCATATCACTAAGTGCCCCGACCAGTCATTTCTTCAACACTTCCAGGGAGAGTGACTCCACCTCTCCCCTAGGCAGCTGAGCCAATTCCAGTGCTTGACAATCCTTTTGGTGAAGAAACTCTTCATGAGTACTGCAACAGAACTTGGAAATTCAATGTCAATGTGATTCTTGTCCGGGTGCAATTGCAGAACACTGTCACTCTTTGGCTAAAGCCTTTACCAGAAAACAGAACAGGGCCAGGACTGTGACTGTCTGTATGGAATTAATTTTTTTACATGCTCCCTGGCATGGCTTTTCCCTGTGCATGGTGCTTTCCCAAATAATTCCCAGGTGCAAATTAAGGTTTGTGTGTGTGAGTTCTGTTTTGGAGGCTTAAGGAGTAATATACCACAGCAATGCTTAGATTGCACCAGCTGGCCTCTGTTACAGAAAATTAACCCCAGAAATAATTAATTCTTTAGAATGGATGCAGATTAGGAATCTCCAATGACCTCCATGAGGACCTATGCACAACAAAAGATTCATCAGAGAAAGTGCTCCCTCTCCAGTCTCCTTGAGGTGTTAGGAAAATACACATTCAAACTAATTTCATACTCAAAGTTATTCCCATCTGAAACTATGAATACTCAAAATAATAATGGGAAAAGAGTGGGCAGCCAGCTGACTCACTGTTCCTGGTATTCCAAGCAAAAGGAACACTCTTCAAAACACAAATATATATTGTTCTAAGAGCATGGTTTAGCCTTAAACTTTCAGTCTGAGTTTAGCCAGAATAATAATTAAGTGAAAAGCTTAATGATCATCCCTCTGGGACAGACTGCTAAAGGTCAGGTTTCAGACATATTAATGAGCTGCTAAATGCTGCTAACTGGGAAAGGCTTTTTTTAAGTCCTGCACCAGCCAGCCCACTCATGTTTTTAATGCCAACACTGGGCATATGAGATGTCTGTGGGAGTTTTGGCATGAAAAGAAAGCTCTTCTTGTGCTTCGTTCACAACCATTTCACCACGGTCTATGAGAAGCAGCTTGAAGGTGAAGCCATGCCCCACAAAACTGAGAAAGAGCTTGTTGCTCTAATTCCAGGTTTTAACAGGGTCCTCTGGCAAGTGACTCTAGGGGTGAATCAGAGACATGCAGCAAAGGAGTCTTCATTGGTGGCAGGTCTGCCTCTTTGAAAATCTGAAAAACCACAGGGGAAGGAGTTTATGGCTTGCAGAAAAAGCAACAGTCATGTGCTTATAAATTGGGAAAGCAACATGTTTTAACAGATGTCTATGAATTTCTGTGGTTTACTTGTTCTGTGTCTTGCTCTAACACCCAAGGTATGAACCTCCGAAGTATCACACATGCATATATTGGTTGATATCAGGCTTTAAGCATGTAAATTTTAATAAAAATCCTGTGCTACAACAAGGCCTGGTCAATGCCAAGTGCTCACTGATGAATCTTTCTGATATTTTAAAACCAGATTTATTTTTACCTCAATTTCCCTGCTATGAAATTTGTGTAACACCCATAAAAATCTCACAGAGATCATGATATGCATTAATGTATGCAATGCATGTGGGAATTTAGGCATGCAATGCCATATCAACCTAAGGCAAAATAATCAATTTGTAATCAGTGCTTTGCACAGGTGGTGAGGGCAAATGGGACCTGAGAGCAGGCAGTGAAAGAAGCAAGTATTTGTGTCAGTTCAAAGACAGGTTTCTAAATGGTATTACTACAATTACTTAAAATTAGTAAAGTCAAAAACTTGAAGGCCAGAAGAGCTGCAAAGCTTTAATTCATTCATCTTGTGTGTGTGAATTTTAATGCAGTCAGCCCTATGAGTACACACAGATGTAAATATATTCAGACTGATTCAGGCCAGAGTTTATCCAGCCCAGTATACGATTTCTGATAGCATCCTGTGACAAGTGCTTTAAAAATGAACATTTCAACAGGTCAAGTGTAAAGTCATACTTACCCAAATCTCTCTCCCAGACCCCAGCTGAGTATTGGCTTCCACATCCAAAACTGTTGTCTCTGACTTTAATGACCCTTTCTATGCAGTTTTCCTCCATTAATGTGTGAAAGGTCTTTAAACTTCCTGAATGGTCCATATTTGTGTAACAGGGGTTTGAACCAATTTGGTAGGAGTGTAGCTGAGGGTCATAGGGCAGCAGGCAGAGCATCAATATATTGCAGATGTCATTTTTCAATGCAGCTTCATAACGAAATTGAAGGAGTAGGATTTTATTCTAGTCATTGGATAAGTCATTGGTTCTCTCTTTGATTCATTTTTCTTTTCACTCTTTACCTAGTGAGTGGAAATTCTTAGGTTCAAGGAAAGGCTTTTGCCCATGCAGGGGAATGCTGAAGACCTTTATAGCCATTTGGCAGCTCAGCTGAATGAATTTCTGCATCTACAACATTCTCTGGGACCTCTGGTTGATGAATAGCACATATATATATATAACCTGCACATCCTGGATTGACAACCTGCAATCCCTCTCTGGGACCTCTGGTTGATGAATAGCATATATATATAACCTGCACAACCTGGATTGACAACCTGCAATCCCCAGGCTAAATTTATAGGGGCGAACTGGGAATATGAGAGAGGACTGCTGCTCCCCTGCAGTGTTACTGTGTGAGCAGCACAGCTTGTGTTTTGCAACACAGGGCAGGAGCCACGTCCCTGCATCAGCTGCTTGGCAGCTGCCTGTGTGTCTGAAGCAGCCAAATAGGACAATGCTTCCCAGCCTGAACAGTCCCACTGGTGGGACTACCTGAGCCAGACCTGTGGTGCTGCAGTGCTCTAAATGCTGTCCCAGGCTTGGCAAGGGCAGCAGAACAGCCTTACTCCATGTGCCTGTGCAATGCAGAACCTGGGCTTTTGGGGGAGGGAGAGGGAGATTTAAAACCTGTTTTTCAAATTGCTGAGTCAGTCCCCATATTTCCTTCACTCCCAGCAAACAGAAGCAAAAGGCTAATGTTGCCTCCTGCTCTCCCTTCCTGTCTCTTTTCTGAAGTAAACAAATGTCAGCAAATCCTGCACTAACAACGCTGTAAAAATATCAACCTGTCAGCAGATAGGTTCGCTCCCTTTGGTCTGAGCTATCTCTTCATTGCAGAAAAGGTGTGGTTTTACATCAAGATAAGTAGTTTAGATGAAAACCTCAGTGACCAAGGGAGGAGCAGACATGCTGTGCACTGCACCACAGTGGCAGCAGCTGGAGTAATTTCCAAATAGGAATTATTAGTGTAGAAACTTGACAGGATCTGACCTGTTAACTATCAAGGTAGAAGCTAGCCCTTCTCTACTCAGCTAGAACTTGGTCCTAGGGTAGCAATCAAAAATGAGCTATTTCAGCCAAGATGCAGTACTTGCATTCTTTAGCACTTCCCAAATCAAGCTAACAACAGCACCAGATCTGCAGTCAATGTGAAAAGATGGTGCTCCATTAGAGCTTCTGACAGATTATATCCCTTTAAAGGGGAGATAAATCCCCACAAAGCTTTGCCTAGGTGATTTTCTGTCTCTTCAAAGAAAGGGACTTTTGTTGGTCCAATGACTAATTTCACTGGGGAAAGTGATGAGTGAACTTTTCATGCTTAAAGCTTGTTATATTCTGAAATCCTGCAGTTCAGAAACTTCAGATTGTGCAGACAAATGCTTCTTGTCACTGAAAGGTAGAAGTTTCCTCTTTCATAATTGGGTCCCACTATTGACATTATACACTTGCCTCATGAGTAACTCCAGAAACTTGTCCCACTCCCTTCAAACACTCCTGCACTCTCTTCATTAGCTCAAACTTACAAAGACACTAGTCATTTTTTGGATGTGTTCTTTTCACACCTTTTATTTGCTTCTCCATCTATTTAACCATTTTTTTCTCATCTGTAATCATTCAAGTATATATTATTTTTGCTGGATGCGAGAATCCACACTTAAGAAAAGTCTTTTTCTTTCTTGAGTCTCACTACATTATACGTACCTTAGTCATCTGATTTTCTTTTGGATGTTACTGGATTATTAAATCCAAGTGATGAAGTGCTCTGATCAGGGTCACAAATCCATCCTATGCCTTTATCATAAATGAATGTAAAAAAATATCATTAATAGCTTGATCTAGATTCATTGCCTTGTCTTCTATGTGTCACTTAAACTCCCATCAATGAATAGCAGTTTCCATATGTGCAGTTCTTGTTTACAGTGTCCATTAAAAGGCTTAAATGAGAAACAGTGTAAAGCATTTTAGTTCATTGCTAAGCACAGCAGAAAACTAAGCAGGATTCCAATTTTATGTACAGTTTGCAAACAATATATATTAGCTCAAACATAAATTTCCCATAATGGAGTGTGCAGCCCAATGACTAATCACATCCATTGAAATATTCTCCATGTTCAGCTCTATTTCAGTGCATGGTGTGGTACTATTTAATATTTCAGTTCCCTCTAACAACAAGAAGAGGAGCTTCTAGGCATGAAAAATTGTAAAATTTGACCTTAAAATGAACTGTAGCAAGCGAACCTTGAAAACAAAGTGATGTCACTATGGTTCAGTTAGAAACATGCTTGTGTCTGGACTAGCAGGATTTTGGCTCATCTCCAGTGCTCAACCCTGGGCTTCTACCCAGGGATGCTTATGGTGAAGCTCTAGAAAGGTCTCGTCAATGTAAAAGATCCAAAACTGGATAAGATTCAAAATCAGAGATGCCAAATTCATGTTAGCATTAATTATTTTTAATTTAAATCAAGATCAAGGTCCCATTATGCTGCTCTCTCTGTAAACAGGGGTAACAGTGTTTGCCTGAGAGAGTTTGCAAAATGAGAAACAGAAACTGATGAAAGATTGAGGATGTGCCAAAGGGATGTGACATGTAAGTAAATGATCCCCATGCAATTTAGTCCAGTTCCCAGAGATTCTTGCTTATATCTGGACTTCTTTATTTTGTCTGGGATAACATTTATTTTGAGGTGGATGGGAAAGGGTAGAATGAGGGGGTTGTCAAGGACAGTTGGATTAGCTGAAGAGGGAACATAGAAGAAAGGAGACCAAAAGAGCATGTGAATCATCATTTTTTTAATAGCATCATACAGTGGCAGAATGGTTTGGGTTGGAAGGGACCTTAAAAATCAACTAGTTCCAACCCCCTGCCATAGGCAGGGGCACCTT
>NW_008666614.1:0-39015 GCF_000695815.1 Acanthisitta chloris | reverse complement strand
GACTCACCATCCTCACAGTAAACAATTTCTTCCCAACATCTAATCTAAATCTACTCTCAGTTTGAAGCCATTCTCCCTTGTCCTATCACTATAGTTCCTGATGAAGAGTTCCCCTCTGACTTCCTTGTAGGCCCCCTTCAGACACTGGAAGGCTGCAATAAGGTGTCCATAGAAGCTGCTCTTCTCCAATCTGTATTTCCAACAGACTGTGTTTCCAACAGACTTCTTTCATTTCCAATGTTAATCTAATTTACAGATTAGTGTTTCTTAGGATCTTGGAAGGCAAGGGAGGGACTCGGCTCTGACTGCTGCATCATTACGTGATTTTCTTCTTCTACAGACATCTACAGCTCTGGCTGCAGCTCAGAATGTGGCAGAGTTTTATGGGAGCAGTGTTAGGCTGATACTGAGCTTTTCTGAAATGCCATTATACAGCCAGCACCAGACAGAATCAAATGTTTGCTTCACTCCTCACTACTCTTCAGCCTCAAAACACTCATGGGGTTACTATCTGCCAGATTCCACTGAAATGCCTGTGAGGAGACTATTTTATGTTTTGGTCTCATCAGCAATTCCCAGAATTATTTAAAAGGCTTTCAGAAGTGCTCATGCAAGCAGAAATAAATGCAATTACTTGGAGTACACATGGAGGAATCAGTCATAGTCTGTATGTTTAACAGAAGTCCCCCATGATGCACTGTTAACATTTTCAATGGGATTAACATTATAATGGGGATACACCAAAAGTGGAGAGCTGGAAGTCACTAATGTGTTCAGGCCTGCAGAGTGGCCATAGGCTAGCAGAAATATTTTTAAGGAAACCAAAATATCTATTAAGCATAATTGACTTCATTGATGATATTTGTGTTAGATTTGCTGTGTTTGTTTGAAGTGTTAAAATCTAGCAATAATGAAATCTCTTTTGTAGCACTGGAGATTTCTCTTGTGTAACACTGGAGATTTCCCTGAGGTCCTTGTCGCTAAAGACGCATGGTTCAACTGTCTGAGGTTTCACTGCACTTGGTTAAACATCCCTGTTATAAAACCCAGCTCTGTAAATTAGCCAATTTATTATGCTAGGGATCTGTTACTTAAAAGAACAATTCTACCCTGCATACTTTCCAAGACAGAAAGGCACAGCAGGGTGTAAACCCTTCTGTCAGCATGCCTGCATAAATCTGGTTAGAGAAGAAATTGTGCATGTTGTGGCACCACAAGAGAATGGACCTAGAAAGGGTTTAATTTCTCTGTTTAGATCTTTTTTTTATGTAAAAAAAATGCTGTGCATCAAATGAGATTAGAATCATATATTTATGAAAAAAAATTTCTGCAAGAGATTCATCATCAGATCTTGGCTGGACTTAATGTATTTGTTGCTGTAAGCTCGGTGACATTCAGAAGAGGTAAATACTGTAATATCACGATAATTCCTGCAGCTCAAGGAAACTTCTCTCTTTGGACAATGCTAGTCAGCAGTGCATCTCTTCCACAGTTAAACCCTCCATCCCCAAAATCTGAACCATCCCAGGCATCTTAGTGGTAGGATGACATTCTACTTCACCTCTTGTCCAGAGGTTGTGAAGAAAGAGTGATCCACTAACCACTGTGAGAGTGATTTAGTCCCTCATCTGTCTCATCAAATCCTTCTAGTTACCCTAGTTACCACTAAAGCAGCACAATAGCTAAGGGAAGACTAAATAAAGAAGAAATAGTCAATAATCCAACTATGTGAACAATTCAATTACAATCATTTTACAAGTACCTAGAGAGATGGAAAATTAAAACCATTCTTTTCCTATTTACATTTTTGATTAGTTTTGAAAAAATGTGCTCTATCTTCTTCTTATCCTTAATCAAGCCTGGAATTTTTTTTTATGCAGTCTTGTAGTCAACCACAGTATTGTGCTGAGATTTGCCTTTATGGAACAGGATCTAGATTAAGTTGCACATTTCCTTGTATATTCTACTGCTACCTAGAGTATGACTAAGCTTCAAATTCTCTTTGCCTTTTGCATCAAAGACTCCAAGGATTTACCAACTCTTCATAAAGAAGTAGTTTAATAATTTTTTCTATTGGTTATTCCCTTCTGAGATGTGGATGGCCCTTGGTGACTGTGATTAATCTGTTTAATCACTGTGCTTCAGTTTTTAAATGTAAGAGGGGAGACTAGTATTAATGATACTAATATTAGCGATTTAGCAGAAGAACATGCAACCTACATATTTGAGATATGTTGAGATACAAAGTTCCTCCTCTGTAAAAAAAAGTGAGGGTGTGAGTTCAAACTAAAATGGTGTGTGTTTTCAAATCAATAAACCTGGGTAAGATCATAGTTTCATAAATTTTAAGGCCAGAAGAGAATATTAGATCACAGCCTCCCTTTCTGAATACCACAGCCTGCTAAGCTTCATCTAAATAAACTATAATGTCTTCAAACATTTAATTAGACAGAGAAAGGTCATGTAAATTATGACCTAATGACCAATGAGGCTGGACAGAGAATGGATTGAGACCAGCCCTGCCAAGAAGGATTTGGTAGATGAGAGGTTGGACCTGACCTGGCAATGTGTGCTGCAGCCAACTGTGTGCTGGGCTGTATCAAAAGAAGTGTGGCCAGCAGGCCAAGGGAAGGGATTCTTCTTGTCTGCTCCAGTCTTGTGAGACCACACATGGAGTACTATGTCCAGCTTTGGGGTCCCCAGTATAAGATGAACAAGGACCTGGTAGAGCTAGTCCAGAGAAGAGCCAGAAATCTGGTCTAGTGGAAGATGTCCTTGCCTATGGCAGGGGAGCTGGAACTAGATGGTCTTTAAGGTCTCTATCAACCCAAGCCATTCTATAATTCTGTGTTTTGATATGCTACTAATATCCACAGCCCCTGTTATCATGGGGCATTAATTAGACAAGACAAGACAGAAAGAAGAAAAAAATATCTTCATATGCCCTGTTTGCCTGTTCCCAGGGGAAAAAGCCCAAACAAACAAACTTATTCCCCTAGATAAAATAAAGGAAAGTTTATTTCCAGTAGACCCAGTGCAAAGAATTTAAATTAAAAATATATTTACTGCCCACTGCTACAGTTTAAAAGACAGCCATCTCTGCATCCTGTGTATACATGGCAAGTTTATGTGTGTCTGTTAATAACAACTGAATATAGTACTTGGGGTTCTTAGTGCACAAATCATGAGTAAAGCTGTGCTATGACACCTACTTCTAAGATGTTTGTTTGTTTGAAATGTAACATAGACAACAAGCGTATCACCACGCTGACTGCTATCACCTGTAACAGCAAATAATCTTCTTTATGTCTTGATCCATTAAAGTGCAGTCATTCTGAAAGTTTACAAAAGCTGTAAGTATCCAGCTCCTCCTTCTGGTACTGCCTCATGACTCCAGACTGGGGTCTCAGTGAATACTATGTTAAATGATAAATGCAGATCAAATTCCTATCCCAAGGGGCTGACTGAATGGGGCCTACAAGGGAGCCAGAGAGGGACACTTTGTTAGGAACTGCAATGACAGGACAGGGGGTAATGGGTTCAGACTGAAGGAGGGAAAGCCTAGGTTGGATGTGAGAAAAAAGTTTTTGCTATAAGGGTGGTGAGAGATTAGAACAGGTTGCCCAGGGATGTTGTGACTGCCTCAACCCTGGCAGTGTTCAAGGCCAGGCTGGATGAGGTCTTGAGCAACCTGATCTAGTGGGAAGATGTCCCTGCCCAGGGCAGAGGGGGGTTGGGACTAGATGATCTGTAAGGTCCATTCCAACCCCTAAAATCTATGATTCTATGATTCTATGGCTGTGGCAGAAGCAACAGCTAAATGCTGAACAGGCACGCTTTGATTAAAAAAACAGTGAAGAGAGACTGTTTTTCAGGCTTAAACAATCCTAAGCATCTTAAGTCAAAATTAGGTAAAATAAGTAAGAGACCTCAGGAATCTGAATAGAATCTGCCTCACAGCAGTAAAACAGGATGTACCTAGCACGTACATTAACATTTATTAACCTAACCTTTAGACTTGCAATGAAGGCTTTCTGACCTACTTAGATAAATTGTTCCAATGTTTAATGAAACTTAGAGAAAGAAAGATTTGTTTTTTCACATATCAAATCTATTTTTTGTCTGCAAATGAAACCAACGATTCTTTGATCTCCTCACAGCAGAAATTAGTTAGAAATGATTGCTGTCCTTTTCATAACAATTTTTTTCTTGTTGAATATTGTTGAGTCCCCATTGGCATTCCAGTCTATAAGGGGAAAAAGTCCAGCTCATTAAGGTTTTCTCTATGTTTTTGATATTTAAATAATAGGGCACTGTTTTCTGGTTTTATTCCCCAGAGCTTTCACCCTACTTTTTCCATTTTTTTCAAAGTGTTCCCACCAGCAGGAGTCTGGAACTAGGTAATCTTTAAAGGTCCCTTCCAACCCAAATCTTTCTATGATTTGATGAACATATCATGCCCTACTTCAAAACAGTGCTCCAGTTCGCCCTTTCAAGATAAATACTTTGCTCTTTCTCTCCATTCTTCTTGGACCATCTCCTCTATATTTATTCTCTAAGACGACTTCTAATAGTTCAGAGATTTCTTTGGCTGAACCTTCAATTTATTCATTTCTCCAGGCTCTTCCGGTTTGAATAAATTTGACTTATTCAGGTGGTCTTTAATCTGCTATTTCATTTTTCTCATTTCTATCCCTGTCCTCTTCAAACTTATTTAAAATATCTGCTCGTAATTAACCTCTTGTTTTTAAATTTGAGGCAGAAAAAGTATTATTTATTTCCGTCTTCCCCGCAGCCTCCCTTATTTGCTCTCCTAATCTCACAAGTAATGGAATAAAATTTTCTCATCTCCTTTCCTCTTAAGTAGTCATAGGCCATTGACTGTCCAGCAAATAAAAAATTGCTGTACTTTGTTCATGTCATGTTAGTACCACATTGACCCAGAGCCAAAGACCCTCTGAACCTTCCTAGAACTGCTCAGTGAACTAAACTCCACTGTAAATGTTGTCAGTGACATTAGCAATGAAGCTGAAGGAACAGAATTTTACAGTGACTGTGGTGTTGGAATTGTCAGAAAATGATGAGAAAAACATGGATTTGTATCCTTACTGGGAAAGAGGAATAGACCTGCTTCTCTGGGGAGAGCAACAGAGGCTGACTGTAAAACTTGGTATCAGAATAATGTGGGAAAACCAGTCAGGGAAAGATTTCTTCTTGTGGCAGCAAGGTAATTACTGCACTGTGTTCCCCAATACCTGTATTTGTGCAATAGAACTGAAGTTATGTGTAAAAGGCAATAAGTGAAAATTTTGCATTCGTGTAATGAAAGTCATAAGAAAATCAGTGCCAATTTTCATCTTCATAGAACTTACAAATATCACTATTTTTTCCTTAATATACTACTTGTTCTATTTGGGGAAAGAAAAAAAAAGCCTAGAGTTTAATCACAGTATTTTAATTTTCAATATTATCACAAATTTGTGCATACGTATTAGTGTATACTCTTGGGTAGTCCTTCATACATCTGTCTGACAATAAAGTCTCCCTCCATTAGTCATTGTGTGCCTACCCTAAGATTAAATGCTCCCAGGCACTCATCACTGAGAATGTGATGTGCTGAAATTTAATAATTAATAACAACCAAAACATGGCAAAGATGCAATTGTGAACATCAGCTTGTAGGAGGGCAGACAAGTGAGGTTTTGCAAAAAGCAGAAAAAAAGGCAATATTACTGTTAATTACTGATGGAGCTCATATAGCATTTCTTCACCCTTTCCAGTGCAGGAGTACATCCAGGGCAGGGCAACGGAGCTGGTGAAGGGGCTGGAGCACAGATCTGATGAGGAGCATCTGAGGGAGCTGGGGGTGCTTAGCCTGGAGAAAAGGAGGGTCAGGGCAGAACTTATTGCTGTCTACAACTACCTGAAAGGAGGTCACAGCCAGGTGGGGATCAGCCTTGTCTCCCAAACAACAAGAGGAAAGGTCTCAAGTTGTGCCAGGGGAGGTTTAGATTGGATATTAGGGAAAATTTCTTCTTCAAGCATTGGAAGAGGCTGCCCGGGGAAGTGATAGTGTCTCCATCCCTGAAGGTATTTAAAAGATGTGCAGATGTGGCACTGAGGGACATGGTTAGTGGTGGACTTGGCAGTGCTGGGTTAATAGTTGGACTCAATGATTTTAGGGGTCACTTCCAGCTTAAATGATTCTGTGACGCCTATACCATTAAATTAAACCACACCAGCACGTGGGCTCTGGAAGTGGTGACCAGCCAGCCTGGTCCACACCCTGTGGAATACTTACACACTTGCTTTAAGCATAGTATAAAATTGCACTGAAGTCATTCAATCTGCAGCTTTACTCAGCTGAAGAAGCCAATTCTTTCTGTTCAGTAGTTTGAAAAGGACAGTCTGCAAGACAGCTGTGCCTTGAGAATTTTAACAACTCACCCTAAACTTACCAGGGAATTCAAGGTCCCTCCTGACTGAGATGCTGATTCATGAGAGAGCAGCATTTCCATACAGGCTTTTTGCAAACCATAAGACTCCTGTAATAGTGTATATTTGTCTTTCACTGGGGACACCAATTCACAGTAAAGCAGGTTACATTCACAGAACTTGACAGTTTATGCTGTAATTTTCCCTGTCTAAAATGGCTGTCAGGAGTCTGCTTTGGGCAACATAAACAGCTGTATGAATCCAAACAATTTAAATCTAAAGACAAACTCAACAGACCTTTCCTTGAACACACTTGATTATTTGCAAATCTCCTGTTGTCATATTTCTGGGTTTGATACAAGAAAATTACCCTTGTGCATGTTTTGATTCATGCAATTCTTATACTAAAGAGACTGATGGCCTGCAAATGGAGGCAGTAGCATCTGCAATCTGCTTCTACTTTTTTCTGCTCAGTAGTGTTTGCCCAGAATTTTGTCAGGGCTTCATCCAAACTGCAGAGAACTTTCCACTTTCTCATAATAACCCAAATTTGGGGGTTTTTAATTATTGACCAAAATTCTTATTTGAAAGTCAGATCATTTTGAGTGGGGTTTTTTTTTGAAGGTTTGTTGTTAAATTTTCCCCAAAATTAAAATTCTCTAATGGGAAAAAAAGAGAATACGTATGTGTGTGTATATATTTTTTCAGCATATGCATTATATGACTATGTATACACCATGAATATCTTTTACTAACTAAATAAATGAGTGTCTTTTACAGAGTATTTCATGAGACTGGGGAGTCTCAGAATATCGTGTTGTTGATTTAAGTGCCTGCATATGAATTCTGGTATCTAGCTTTAGACAGACACTTCACAATTTTCATTTGTTTATCTGGTGACAGAAACATTGCAAAACTTAACTGACAATTTTTTGACTGCTGGAGGATGAAAAACCTGGACGATGGTTGGAGCCCCTTTATATATGCACATGTATATACTTTGTTTTCTCATTTCAGGTCATGGAACGAAAGGAGTGTTTGAACTTCTTTCAGGATGGCGTCGAACCAGAGAGAATCTGCCATTCAAGGACCGAGTAGCAGATGCCTACTCAGATGTCATGGTCTCCTACACAATGACAAGCTCCTTGTATTTCATAGCTTTTGGCATGGGTGCAAGCCCTTTCACCAACATTGAAGCTGTAAAAGTCTTTTGCCAGAATATGTGTGTCTCCATCCTGTTGAACTACTTCTATATCTTCTCCTTCTTTGGCTCCTGCCTGGTCTTTGCCGGCCAGTTGGAGCAGAACCGTTATCATAGTATCTTCTGCTGTAAAATCCCTTCAGCAGAATACCTGGACCGGAAACCTGTGTGGTTCCAGACCATGATGAATGATGGCCATCAGCATACTTCTCATCATGAGGCCAACCCATACCAGCATCACTTTATCCAGCATTTCCTCCGAGAGCACTACAATGAGTGGATTACCAACATCTATGTCAAGCCATTTGTGGTGATACTGTATCTCATTTATGCCTCTTTCTCCTTTATGGGGTGCTTACAGATTAGTGATGGAGCCAACATTATCAACCTTCTTGCCAGTGAGTCTCCAAGTGTCTCCTATGCCCTCATACAGCAAAAGTATTTCAGCAACTACAGCCCAGTGATAGGTTTCTACATTTATGAACCTCTAGAGTACTGGAATGGTACCGTGCAAGAAGACCTAAAAACACTAAGCCAGGGGTTCAATACAGTGTCCTGGATTGAACAGTATTACCAATACCTTCGGGTGGGTAACATCAGTGCAACCAATAAAAGTGACTTTATCAGCATCCTCCAGAGCTCCTTTTTAAAAAAGCCAGAATTCCAGCATTTCAAAAATGACATAATTTTCTCCAAAGCTGGAGATGAGAACAACATAATTGCTTCTCGTTTGTACCTTGTGGCCAGGACTAGTGAAAACACACAGAGGGAAGCAGTGGAATTGCTGGAGAAACTGAGGCCACTCTCTCTTATACAGAGCATCAAGTTCATTGTGTTCAATCCTACTTTTGTTTTCATGGATCATTATGGTTTGTCAGTAACTATGCCTGTCTTGATTTCTGGTTTTGGCATCCTGCTGGTGTTAATACTGACCTTTTTCCTGGTTATCCATCCTCTGGGAAATTTCTGGTTAATTCTCAGTGTCACCTCAATAGAGCTGGGTGTCCTTGGCTTGATGACATTATGGAATGTAGACATGGATTGCATTTCTATACTGTGCCTTATCTACACTTTGAATTTTGCCATAGATCACTGTGCACCCCTGCTTTATACATTTGTACTAGCTACTGAGCACACCCGAACTCAGTGTATAAAGAACTCTCTCCAAGAGCATGGGACAGCCATTTTGCAGAACGTTTCTTCTTTTCTTATTGGGTTGGTCCCCCTTCTCTTTGTGCCTTCAAACTTGACCTTCACACTGTTCAAATGCTTGCTGCTTGCTGGCAGTTGCACACTTCTGCACTGTTTTGTTATTTTGCCTGTCTTTCTAACCTTTTTCCCACCTTCCAAAAAGCACCACAAGAAAAAGAAACGGGCCAAAAGGAAGGAACGAGAAGAGATCGAATGCATAGAGATTCAAGAGAATCCTGATCATGTTACAGCAGTCTGAAAGGCTTAGAAAAAAATAATAGTATATTCTGTTTTTAAAAAAGCGTTGCACAGAGATGCAGGGAAAATAGAGAAAAGATCTCAGCTGCTTGTGCTGGCCAGGTCTGACAAGGCAAAGGAAGATCAAGAAGGGGTATTCATGACACATCAAGGTGCAAACTTTTTTTTAACACAAATAATGAAAGTAAAATAATCACAAATGTTTCCTTTGAATCCTCATTCTCCACAAGGGAAGCGTCTGTTGGCCATTAAGTGTTCCTGAATCTCAAACTGTAGCTCTACTGGGAAATGTTTAATCTGCCATATGTAGGACTGAAGTAAAGACGAAAAAAAGAGTTACCATTAAGTAAACAATAGAGGGAAAGGCAGATTTTTTTTATAAAATTGTCCATGGAAAAGAAAAAGAAATAACATTTCAAATGAGAAAAGGGAACAAGACCAAGAGAGATGAAAAATGCCATGGTATTTTTTTCTTATTTTCTTGAGCAAGTTGGTAAATATGAAACCTATGCACTCGGGAAGTAGATGTTTCAAACAATCTAAGCCAAAGTACTTCCCAATTCCAGTATACCATGTATATCTGTAACACCACAATTAGAGCATTATTGCAATTATAGATGGAAAAACCAAGGGATAAAGATGCTATTTATACAGGAGAAGAAATAATCATAGCCATTTTGAAATTTAACATTTGGTTCCTTCAAATGTGACATACCACTGTTATCTCAAAAGGTCCAGCTGGTAGTTAATACCATACACACATATTGGTAATTCTGAATCGTGAATTTCCCCTTGAACTAACAGATCTCACAAAACTAACCCAGGCCATCACCACTGCAGAAGTGTTTGCAGCTCCTGCAGTGTAACACTTTTGAATTTTAATTTCTCAGTGTTGACATTAAATACTGAATATTAATCAAGCAGGTGCTTTAAACATAATGATGGATTGCATATCACAGTCATAACGTGATCGCGTAACAGCTGAGTAAGCTCTGGAGCACCTGCAGAGAATTATCATTATATATTTGCTCCAACGGATGAAGGAATGTTTGCTGGTCCCTGCAATATGCTGCAGGAAGTGGGACTTTCCCCTTCTTTAAGCAAAACGTCAGTCAAATACTTGCTACACATGCACACACAAAAAAAAAAGATCTTGTAAAGGTTTGCAAGGGACTGGATCAACCGATAGTTTTAAAAAGACAGGGAAGGGGAGGGAAAATTGTCTTTTTTATTATTATTCCTAAATATTTGAGAGTTGATCACCTGCAACATAAAGCTTTGTTAGGGCAGTTGAAATTTCACAAGAAAGTGCAGTACATCCACAGTTATTATGCGACACTAGAAATTGTACTGTAAAGGACTATGAATGACTTTCTGTGCTTTGTAAACTATTCAGCTTAGTAGCCCAAGAGAAGGGATGAAAACAGATCTAGCCATTTCAGTTTGCTCTTTGCCCAGTTCTGCACTGGAGCTTGCCATGTCAATCTCTCCTTCAGTATTTTAAAAGGGCTTGCTTTCTACTCTCTGGAATATGGTATAGCATCACCTCCATGAGCAATGTCTTCCTGAATCTATAGTATCCATGAGGACACTATGTAAAGATATCATTATATGGAGTGTTTATGTCTACTTTGTATTACTTGTGGGCACCTTTAAAAGGCATCTGGAAGCTCTTTGCCTTTCAAAATACGTATACATGTCTATGGCTGGTTAAGTCAGTCTCAAACCTGCAGAGTCTGCTGATAAGGGTGTGTACATATGTTTTACTAAAACGCTCTCTGCAAGAAATTAATTCTTTGCTATGTGACATGTCTCCCTTCTTCCTACTGTAAAATGGTTAGGGAGAGCCAGAAAAAAAATTCACCTGCAGCACACAAAAAAAGCCATTTGAATGCCAGTTCTAATGTTCATGAGCTGCTTCTGTTTCCAAGGAATGCAATTTCACCTCTTCTCTCCACTTTCTGTACTTTGCCATTGTCATTTGCCAAAAATGACCTCTGTGTTTTAGGAGTGGTCAAAACTGTTGATTGTTAGAGGAAACTTTGAAGTGCAACCAGTCTTAAAGAAAGACAAACTTTCTAGACAGGCGAAGCTTCCGAAGTTCAAATCCATATTTAAACTTCAGGGGTAGCTAGATCAAGATTAGTGGTTTGACCCAAAATATTCAAGGGCCAGCCACAAAACTGAGATCTAAATAGTTTAGTAATGTTTAGGATCGGGTGATGTTCTAATGTTGGGTTATGGCTCAGATGTGTCTCCAGTTGGAAAGTATTTACTGAGCTTAATTTGCATCTTGAAGACATTGTGCAATAACCATCCTTTTTAGAACACTTCATTATGAATGTCAAGCTTCCCATACCTCTTCTTACAGTTCCTCCACTGCCCACAGAGATCCTGGGTTGTTCCAGCACTGTGACCCTTGATTATCACTTCTGGAGGTGTCGCCTGGGAAATTCCTGGTCTTCTCTTGTACTGCCCAGATGTATTCCAGGGGTGTCTGCTATGCATTGTATTGAGGAAAATAGCATTTTCCAAAACCATCAGAGCCAGGATTCATCTCATCTAACTTCAGATGTTGTCAATGTAGATATTTATATCAGAGCTTCCTTCATGGACACAGAAGAGGGACAGGCACTTCTGATCCATTTTTCAGTTGCACATTAGGAGTAAATGAATCACACTTTAAAAAATGCATATTTCTGTCCACTGGTGATCAAAGAAGCTCAATGTGATTAGTTCAAACACAGACATTGGCAATGCAGACTCATCCACAGCTGGTGAGATTAAACTGACCAAGTATCAGGTGAAAGAGAAAAGATAATCCTTAGAAATACAACCACAGCTTCTATTTTAGAGATAAATCCCAGGAGTAATTCAGCTCAAATTTTATGTTTAGCTTATGAGGGTTTTATGTAGAACAGATTGTTTAAAAACTGCCCATGGAATTCCACGAGCAGAGAATGGTGAGCCAAGAAATCAGATGTCAGTATTGAAGATGGACTCATAGAAATGAACTAGAGTTTGATGAGGTGTCAAACCAGCTCCTCTCAGTATCATGCATGTGCAGTAGCACTTGTATATACCAGATACCAGATATATAGATCACACTCTGAGACTAGAAACTTTATATCTATGTTGATGTGGGAATGGAGCAGAAAACAAACCAGATGTTCCATGCATGTCATTTTGTTACTTTTTGCCAACCAAGAAAGGCCAGTGCAGCTGTTACTTCCACAGAAAGTGTCTATGGAACAAGGAATCATTTACCTCAAGCTAAAAATAGATTATTTTTTCCCATTTTCCAGTTCACACTGGCATAATTTTGGGGTGGAGAGTCCACACTTTTTATTCCTTTTCCTTTTCATTTTTTGCTTATATTTCTTTCAGTCCTTTTCAATAAATTATATGTTCTTCTGTAGCACCTTTTCAGCTCAACTGGAGCTACATAAGCACCTGTGAAGAAAGGACATTGCTCATGCAAAGCAATTTGACACTGATAAATGCTGCTTATTGGATCTTCATTATAGACTTTTTTTCCCACTTATCACCAGTCCCCTGCAATATTGTGCATATTCCTTTAATGTCTGATTTTATGTTTGGTCTAAATAATCTGCCAAGAAACCTTTGTGCATCTCCTACTTGGTCTGGTTTCATTCCCTCAAAGATTATTGGTTTGAATTCATTGTTGAGATAATTCTGTCAAAGTCAACAGATTTATTGCCATGATATATCTGACTCTGCATGCTTTCTCTCTGATAAGAAGTGAAATCATGACAAATGAATCTTTTACATTGTTGATATGCTTGTTAGCAATATATCTGTCTATAGTCTATAGCCATTGTTGCATGCTGCATTCAGGAGGCTGCAGTGAAGGTATATTTTCTATACACTTTCCTCTGTGGGCTATTTTAACTTTTACTAATCTATTTCTCTGTCTTTTTTTTTAATTAGAGTTAAGTCTTCACCTTTGTAGTCCAGTACTTGATGTAGATTTAGATTAGATGTTAGGAAGAAATTTTTTACTGTGAGGGTGGTGAGGCACTGGCACAGGGTGCCCAGAGAAGCTGTGAGTGCTGCATCCCTGGAATTGTCCAAGGCCAGGTTGGATGGGGCTTTGAGCAACCTGGTCTAGTGGAAGGTGTCCCTGCCTATGGCAGAGGGGTTGGAGCTAGGTGCTCTTTAAGGTCCATTCCAACCCAAATTATTCCATGATTCTGTTTCATAAATTGCCTAACAAGATAACACACTTTTTATGGCCAAGATAGGTATGGATGCATGACACATTGCATGCATAATTTAAGGATATTATCTACAAGGTTATAGTTCTCAACATTTTATTTCAAACAATTCCCATTTAGGATGTAACCTACTACATGTTAGTATTGATTCAAGTTCCTTCAACAAATCTAGTTTTGAATTTTTCTCCACTAAGAAGGAAAAGAACCAGGGGGAAGGAAGAAATATGCAGTAAAGTAGTTGTGTAATCAGACTATTTTTTTTTCCCCCAAAGGCTTTCACTGCTCTACTCTTAATTAAGTCATACTGAGTAGTGACTCTAGCATAATTGAGATTTATTTCAATGGAGTTATTCCATATTTCACTATGACAAGAGCTTGGCTTATTGTCTTTATGCAAGTACCATGTTAAGTCTCTTTGATTAATTTTTCAGTAATTATAAACTTTAATAAGTTATTTTTCATTGCAACACTAGTTTTTTGAGTACCTCAAGCTCTCATTTGATGTTCTAGGAAACACTGTAAGGAAGCAAATTTAGGCAGTCAGTGAGCAAGAGACATGTTGCAGTGTTGGGGAAAGAGGCAGTGTATCCTCCAAAAAGGCTTTGAACAAAAACTTATGCTCAGGATATCTCAGAAGATTAAGGTAAAGTGCAAACCAAGTGAAATGTTGTTTGCAGGATAGTGTAATCAAATTGTAGACAACCAAAACTTTGATTCTTCTTCCATAGCTTCTTACATAGGCAAGAAGGCATTTGAACAGGGAAGAAAACTGAATATGGAAAGCAAATCATCCATCACCTAAAATAATTCTTTTCACCCTAGTCTTGCATAAACAATGTCACAGACCAAGTGAGTGCAAGTTGTCCTACCTCAGCATGGACCTCTCCATGAACTATTTTCCATGTATGGCAAGGAAGTGATTCCGTCTTGGGTTTCACACGCCCCTGGGGAGAAGATTCAGAGCTACTTCCTTATCTGACAGAACTGTGTGTGAATGAGAGCTGAAAGATGAGCACCACACTGCAAATACAGGTACTGCATGCCCACCTTGTTCTCTTTCTGGAGCAGCAACACCATGAACTGCTGGTACTGACATCATACTGAGATCCAGTATTTGTCATTTCCCCAGGAGCAACCTGGAATATGTGATCACAGCTGCTTCCATGCTGACACAAGATAATACATGTCTAATCAAGAAGACTTTAAGGGCTTTTTTAGAGGTGTTCTTTGAGAGATACGCATTTCTCATTGCAGAGACCCACACATCACCTCAACTGCCCAACACTGGAGAGGTGCAACTGCTTCCTCTGACATGGCAGCCAGGTGGAAGAAAGCTCAGGAAGCTTTTCCTTTTGATCCTCAAGGCTTTTCCCAAACTCAGTCTCTTTTATCTCAATCATTTCGCCATCTAACTCTACTGCTTTCTTGGCTTAAAAGTAAAGGATCCAATGTGACACTTGGATGCTCATCCTACCCATGTTAGTGAGAAACATCAGTGCTTAACTACAAGGTTGAGGTGGGTTACGGGTGTTCAGGCCAAACACAGAGCAATCAAAGACCTGCTGAAAACAAGCAATGTGAAGCTGTTCTGAACTTAATCTTTCCTACCTCTTTTTTTTCCTCTCTGACATACTGATGTGTCCGCAACACTGTTCTAATTTTTTTCCTGCTTCCTCATTAAATAAACAGTTTCTCTTTCCTGCTCCCTGAGGCTATCTTCCCTCTGCAGCTCAGCTTATTTTGTACTATATTCTTCTCTGTGTTCTCTCAACCTCTTCAAAATTTCCCTTTTTATTTTTGAAAATTCTGAGGGCATAACTTTGTTGAAATAAATGGAAGATGCTTAGATCCTTCAAAGTGCAACCAGAACTAACTCATTTATAACAGTGCCCAAATACCTAAATACTTTCCTGAGACAGAAAATTGTCTGTAAGAAAACTCAGAAAATAATTAAGCCTAAATTTCCATTTTTCTCTAGTTCTTATTGCATGAACTTCTGCTTCATCTGCTTCTTTTACTGTAGGCATTTCTTTTTTCAGCACAGTTTTATCATAGAAATGCTTAGTTTTTCTTTACTTTTCAGTCTAAACAATGAAAATAAATGGGCATATCTTCATGCCCTCAAAAAGAAATTATTGCCCCTGTATGGAACATTTTTTGCCAATTTTCTGTCCAGATCACATTTTCCTGGCTGAATTATACAAACCTCTGGAAACAAGTATTCTTGTGGAAATGTTGATACAGCCTTAACTAGAGAAAAATTATTGGTACCTCAACAGTGTCCTGCTTAATATTTCTAACATGGATTGATAATGGTCTCCTTGTTACTGGCAACACCACTATGTAGGCAATATCAGCTGTTCTCCTGAGCACAGATCAGAGTCTACCCCAATTAAAATCATGAACAGATGATTAACACAGCTTTTGCTGGGAAAGGGATATATCCCAAGGTAAGACACTGTGGCAGACTCCTACTGTAAGACTGCTTCTCAGTTTCTAGCTGTATGTTGGATATTGCATTGAGTTCTTCTGTAAAGGACAAAAAACATCACTTTTCTTTCAATAAGCCATTTGAGAATAGGACATGAAAAATTTTAGATTTAGTCATGGGTATAATTTTTTTACATGGGAATTTGAATAGAGATGTCAATTGAATAGAGTATAAGTCCCTGTGAGTAGAAAAATCTTGATCCAAAACACTTTGTAATTCTGACATGATACTTTTCTGATCTTGTTTCCTTTCATCAGTAAAGACTGAATTTTTTCACACTTATCACACTGAAGATAATCCCTGACCTTTCGAAACATCCTATCTGCCAGAAGCAGATATTCTATTGGGGGAAACATGAATGTTTTCAACTCCATGTCAAGGGAGATTTTGCAGCATCTGGAACAGCAGTGGTGTTAGTACGTACCTATGCAGACATAGGCCCTAATTCCCAACATGTAGACAAAAATGCTAAATATGTAGGATTTGTGGGATGTGTGATTTTGCCTCTACAGAAAAAGAAGAGGTCATTGTAAAATTCAGTTCTGAATTCATCATGAGATGGAACAGCAAAGAGTAACCAAGGTGTCAGCCTAGCTGCAGTTCTTGTACCTGTGTGAGAACTTCCAAAGGGGGCTCATCTAGCTGCAAAAGCCTAAGTATTGGTACTATCTTGCCCTGAACAAGAATTTGTTCTCTACTTACTACCTCAGAGAACCACATGTATAAAAATACACTGCTACTGAGCAGCATCATGAAACCTGATCTAAGTCCTGGGCACGATAAAGTCAGTTGAAGCACAGAAGTTGGGTGCCTCCTCTTAAGATCAGGTGATTCCAGGTTTTGTAATGGCATAGGTACAGTAATTTAATCTTCAAAACTATTAAATATCTAGAGAGGTCTCTGGCACTGCTTTGCTCCAGAAAACCATCTCTCTCCCCAGCAATTCCGGGGCACAGTCTGGTGGTGGCAAGCCCCATGGACTACTCCCACCGGACAACTTGTTTACAGTTACCCATTTTTAAGACTACAGGAGTGTTTTCTAGTATGGACATTGACAGACCACGTCAGCCTCCTTTGAGGATGCAGAGCAATCATGACATTGCTTGATTTGCTAGCAAAGTTATAACTTTAGACAGCAATGCATCCTATATTCATAGTAGTATTTTACTTCTGAAGATCTTCATCTGGCAAAGTACTCGAGTAAATGATTTAGTTTAATCAAATTCTAAAGTCTCATGGACTGGGACATGTTTAAATTTAAGCATGTGTTTAAATACTGAGCTAAATAAGGATGACTTATCTCTGTGCTTCAAGTTAAATAGGAGCTTTGCAGTAAAAGGCACCTTAAAAGAAAAGGCCTTTTGCTCATAACATACTAAATCCTACAATTATAGTAGCAATTTCACAATATGTAGAAAAAGTGTGCCAAGCACATATATTTTTCAGGGTTTCAATTTCCCTGATGTAAGACATCTCAGGGATATTTTAGTGATTTGTTACAGTCATACAACACTCAGGCAAGAACAAAGCCTTGCTGAGCACTTTTCCTGGAAAAAAAATAGGAAGGTATTTGGCTCAGAATGAGAATACAGTAATTTATGATGTTAAATCTCATTTCTAAAAGAAAAAATATTGAAACTTTTTATTTAATGCAATTCATTATTTCTTTCAAGTGACATTCTGGAGAAATGCTGGATATGACTCTATTATGGATAAGAGAGGAATCGCTTGATGAAGTTAAATTCAGTTTTGCCAGTAAAAAGTAATAATTAAAAAAACCTGGCTTTGTGCCTAGTGTAAAATTTGCCATGGCATCATCTGTGGCTTTTTAATTAAACTAAATGTGAATGATGACATAAATGGGGCAGAATTGGAGAATCAAATTGAACAGATCCTGGGGCTGCATCTAGTAAGGAACACTTATGTACACCAGGGAAAGAAATTAAGTCCCTACTCCTGCATAAACAGATGAAATTGCCAAGCCATAAACATTGCAAGTAATCCCATTGTCTTCGGTGTAGCCATCAGGATATATACGAAGATATTCCCATAAATCTTTGCCAGTCTGAGGACTGGGATAAACTGATATTCTAGTTTGAAAAGAAAACAGAAGTTCTTAAGCCAGACATTTCAATGTCCTTAAAAGGTTCAGGGTAACTGATCTCTGTTTCTTCCAAGAACAATTCTTTTGAGAAAACTTTGCCTGAAAACATAAATTCAGTAGATATACAGGCGCCATAAGCATTTAAGAGTATAATGACAAACTGTGTTTTCATGAAATAAGTCTTCCCCTGGGATGTCTGTAGCCAATACTTTATGGAAGCACATGACCAGAAGGAAAGGGACATATAAGGGCCCTCAGATGCATCCAGCAGCAGCTACCAGAGCTGGTGAATAGTCTGGGATAACTAGTTCATATATTTGAGGGCACAAGTATAAAGTGGGATCAGACAAATCCCTCTGAGGCATCTCTGTTCTTTGTAACTGCAACAGAAATGTAGAGAAATACTTTCAGGGTGATGGGCAGTAATCAGTCTGACTCTTGAATTTGTTTAATAGGGGATTAAGATGGGTCATTAGAGCTCCAGGAAGGCAACTGAGTGACCAGAGAAGTATGACCAATGCAACTGTGAGCAGCCAAGAGTCACTGCATAAAGGACTGAATTAAACAAGCTTTGTAGGTAAAATGCAGATCAATTTTTTCCAACTGCTATTTATATCCATTTTCTCTTTATTTTAGTGTAATGCTTGTTTATTTTTTTTGGAGCCTTAATAGTCAGATTTTCTACTTCCCTTTAAGTTGCAGTTTGCTTAACGGGTTTTTTGTATGAATTTAGATTAAATGATTAATTATTGGGATTTCTCAGGTGTAGGCAACTTTACTATTCTACAAATAAACACCATATATCAATATTGATTTTCTTTCCTTTTAAAGTTCCCTTGTTGCTGAAACTGTTATTTTTTCAAGATTCTACCATGATCATATTTGTATAACATCCTCTTACTGAGCTTGAAATTCTATACCAAATACTTCTGTCTTTTAAAGACTGAAATCTTCAATAAAATATGTTACTCATAAATATTAGAATTTTCCCTTTCTTCAACAGAAAGATACTCAGTATTAATCCATATTACAGGATCATTTTGTCAAGTGCCTGTTCCCTTACATTTAGTTTTAGAAGAAATTAACAGATTTCTCTTAAGAGCAAATGTGGAGTTAAAACTTTGAGCAGCATCAGGAACAGGCACCTCCATCCTCACAAGAGGGGCAGGGCAATTCAGGACTTGGGAATAATGGGTCAGAGTCAGGGAATTGGCACCCCTGAGCTGGCATATGGTCCCTCACAGACTATCTGCAGTTAGACAATTTACAGGTTCCCTGAAGCTATCCTAAAAGCAACCAAATGTTTCAATTTTCCAGACAGAGCTGCCTACATAATGGTCTCCACAGAACATAATCCAGTTCCATACTTCACCAAACACGCATGCCAACTGCTCCTTTCTCCCCAAATTTTTTCTTGCTTTCTTGTTCAGACTTTTTCCCTCTCCTCACAACCCTGGTAGCTCTTTGCTACTCTTCCCAATGTGATAGAGTTGGGATTTCAAGCTTTTCCTGTACAAAGACATGCAGTATTGTTTTCCCATTTTTTTCTTGTCCATCTCTGGGAAGGCCAAGGGAACCCACTCACATTGCACTCAGTGCTGCCCTGTGGCTGGGAAATCTGTCCCTGGATCTGTGCTACCACTTCTCTTGGTCTTGATAGTGGAGATATCAAGCATGAGCATCTCTCAGTCCCTTGAGTAAATAGACAGTTTAGAAAGTCACATTAAATTGTGTATTTCACATTCATTCATATCTGCCCCACCCAGTGCAAATGGGAATCTTTGGGTTTTTCCTTGAAGTCTGTGTCAGTATCCTGACATCCTGGTCCACATTACCCTGTCTAGAGTGAATGTACTGGACTGAGACTCTGTCCTTACCCATGTATCTGTTTTCCTTTCAAATGAAAACAGTCAGAAAAAAAAAGAATACAGGATGTTCCACCGGAATGCGAGGAAGAATTTATTCACTGTGAAAGTGACTGAGTACTAGAACAGAATGCCCAAAGAGGTTGTGGAATCTCCCTCTCTCGAGATACTCAAAAGCCATCTGGATATGATCCTGAGGAGCATGCTCTAGGGGACCCTGATGGAGGCAGATTGGACTAGATGTCCTACAGTGGACCCTTCCAATGTGAACCATTCTGTGATTCTGTGTGAGAAGGAGGGGATGGTGCAGGATCAGAAGACACGGCCTTGCCAGTCATATTGGAGAGAACACCTGACCCAGGATATAGGTCTATCCATCTTTGTCAGGATATTTTTCACAGAAACACTTATTTTACTTTTCTAAATCAATCAACATTTTCCCAGGTGAGTTTTCCATCTAGTGGCTCCCAAAAAGTACACTGCTAGAAAATTGCCTCTGTTAGTCGTTGCTAGGAAAGCTCTCCTCGGTGAAAGATGCTGGTTCTCATCTCAGATGGTGAAGTTATACCTCTATTGTGTCTTTGATCTTCTAAACGTCTCCCTTGCCAAACATGGCTAATATCAAAGGCAAAAAGGACATGCTAGTAGAATAACACTGAGGATGTTCAGCTGAATTACAAGGTCATGAAATAAGTTCGGTTGAAATATCATTTGTTACCAAAATTGTATGGTTCATGTTGCAAATCACTAGTCATATGACAGCACTTTACCAAGCTTCTGTCTAGAAATTTAGAACTACTAAATACTGCAACCTACACAGTAGACACTCAACTGTAGCAATGTATCTGTGCTGGTCCCATGTTAAAAGCCCTTCTGCCAATCCATTGCACAGAATGTATGGAAATCAAGCTAATTATAGCTTACCAGGGTGGTTCCTGCATGTACAGCCAAGTTTCTGAGCTGATCTAAGTCATCCTGAATCACAGAGCTGCACATGAAGCACAGTTCCTTACCTGCTTAGTCAGATTTCTGTGTCTGACTTAAGGCTTTTGTATCAGAACTGTTTAACCAACAAATTTACTAACATTGCCATAAGACTTTCTTTTTTCCTTTCATTTTCTCTTTTGGTTCCATTTAACTAATTTGGTATAAAGGAAACAATCTTCTCAAATCTTCTTCTTCTGACAGATTTATTTGAAGGAGAAAAAGAGTTTTCTTTGATTATATCATAGCTAGTTATATAGTCTTAGTTGGGAGAAGATGTTCACACCAGCCAAGGCGAATGAAGCAGGGTCACTGATACTTCAGAGGTTCTGGCTTTGCATGAAAACAGAAGGTATTGATACTATATAATGGCTTTAAACTGACAGAGGGTAGGTTTAGATATGGTATTAGGAAGAAATTCATCGCTGTGAGGATGGTGAGGCACTGGAACAGGTTGTCCAGAGAAATTGTGGTTGCCTCATCCCTGGAATTGTTCAAGGCCAGGTTGGATGGGGCTCTGAGCAGCCTGGTCTAGTGGAAGGTGTCCCTGGCCATGGCAGGAGATTGGAATTAGGTGGGGTTTTAAGGTCTCTTCCACCCAAACTATTCCATGTTTCTATGATATATGACTCTATTTCTCCTGGCCTGAGCTAGGTACTGTCATTTCTGTTCATGTTGATTCTATGCAGATGTGACCCAAAATTACAGAGGTACCCTAGAGAATTAAAGTGTTTTTTTCACTGTATTCTAAAAAATAGTTCAGAAACTTCATAGATTGCTATGAATAAGAAAAGGCAGCCCTGAGCTGTGGTATGAAATTCTTTTCTTCATTGCCAAGGACATAGAAACATTTGACATAGTTTTCTGTGTATGTTGCAAATGAAACAATTAGAGCATCATTTCAACCATCAAGGCCCTAAACTCTGCTGAGCTCTAGAAACAGTGTAGTTAGTCTATGTCTAGATATAAAAGAGATACCCTAGAGGCTTGGGATTGCATGCAAGTTTGGTAGTAGACATAACATGATGAGAGTTTCTGCAGATAGATTTGCTATTAAAACTAGAGAAAAGTTTAATATGAGTTTTGCAAACAAATGTCACTTCCAGGATCTATATGCCCATGAGATGTTTCTCTCCCTCCCAACCTAGGTTTGATCTGGGAAGTTTTAGCAATATAGGAAAATTAATGACAATGAATCTGTCGCTCAGAGGCAGGTCTGACCTGCAGGCTGCAGCATCTCTTGTTTGCACCTGGTCACTATAAAGAAGCAGCAATTACTATTCTAGTAGATAAAGCCACTTAGTTGAAGATACTAGGTCTTCATTATTTGAGGTTATACGGGTACTTATGCTGCCCTCCAGTGATAAAGACAGTTGTTCCAATCTGTATTCTAGACTTTTGCAGCAGTTTATTTATGGTCTTTGCTGAATTCGCACTGAAGACACAGTTGTCATTCCAGAATTTTAGACAGTTCTGGTCCAAAACCAGTAATAATAATAATAATATAGTTCCAGTTAATTTTATTTGTAGTTTTTTAAAAACTAAAAGTAAATGCAGAAATAAAAGGTAGCATGGAATTGAACATGAAAAAACCCATAAATTCATAATTTGGAGTTATTAAACAGTCACCAGTTAATGAAAGTTTTAATGAAATACTCTTTCAGATGCAGGCTGATGTTTTAATTTTAGTTCTGACAAAAATGTCTGTGTTCATCTTTGTTATTATGCAAATAGCTCCCTTGTACTCTCAGTATTGAACCCACACAGATTTTGGTGGTGTGTTGATTGATGGACCTTAGATCTATTCTGAGTTGCTTGTTCTCTCCCATGCACCTCAGAAATCCATGTATAGTGTGAAAGGCAGGTGGTACCTTCATGGCAGCCCACAGAGAAATGACATGATTGTTAGCATTGAAGTTTCTATGAACTCACAGCATCATACAACAAAAACATGTATGTGGTCCTCAGCTGAAAGGTTTGGCATAGTTTCTTACAGGAAATTGAATGTTTCAGAAACATTATTGGCACTTGGGCCATTAGAACCCATCAAATGCAAAGAACTGATCTGTACCTTGGCTGTTTGTGGGTGCCTGTAGAAGCATCAGAGATTGGAAAAGTTTGAGCATATTTTATTCTGCCATTTCATTTATAATCACTTTTGGATTTCTAGATGTAATTTACATTTCACTTGGGAATGCTGCAGTGGTTCTTGTGGATTTTCTCTATTTCTTCTCTGAAGGAATGCAACTACTTAGTGCTTTTTCTAACATGTATCTCAGAAATAGGACTGTAGTGCATACAGACATATCGGAGTTTTAGAGTGTGCAATGCAAATAAAATATTTCTGAGAAGCTGAGTAAGTGCCTGAGTATTTGGTTGTGCAGAAATCCCTGTTGCCCTCATTATCAGTAACAACTTTGCTGTTGCTGTTAAAACTAAATGAGCCTGTGTCTCCCACACCCATTGGATGACTCTGGGTTTGTACAGTGATTGGCAGGACAGAACAAGTGGTCTGAATCTGAAGGAGGTAGCACAGTCTTCCCTTGATCACTGACAGTTTAACTGCCATTGACACTTTAAAGACCACTGACTTTTTCAATGAGAAATAGCCATGGAATTTTTTAGGTGTAAAATTGGCCCAGGCTAAACAGCTTTTGAGCTACTGTGCAATCACCAGAGACCCACTGTGAAGTGGTGTGTCCACAAGATGTCACTATATGGAAAGAAATAATTTCTTGCTTTTTATTAGTCTGGGGTAGTAATTTCACCTGTCCTTTTGGTCTAGACTTCCTTGCAATAGTATTGAACAAGAGCTTGGGCTGGTCCATGTAGCATCCAGGCAGTAAATTCACTGTACAGATCATACTCACTGAAAGAGTTAATAGTCAAAAAAGGTTTGCAGAGTATCCTCGGGGCTTGCTGAATTTAGGTCTGGTTTTCAGCAGCCAGTTCAGGAAACAATTTTATGTTAACAGATGATGTGCCTGAAGGTATCACTGAAGAACAGGCCCAGGAATGGAAAAATACAAAACCTCATAGAACACTTGAAGTTTTTTCATCCTTTACACAATTGGAGCTGTCCTTCTAATCATCTCAATCTGGGCCAGGTTAATTGGAGCCTTCCCAGCCGTGAGTCAGTCTCACACATTTTCTGCATCTTTGCTAATTAAGACAATTTTCACCTTTTATAGTTGCTTTAGTATTCAGAGCAGTTTGCCATGCGCTAATTATAATCATTGAGTGATGGCTTTAAAATTTCATGTTTGTGATGACATTTTATCACATTAAATTGAAATCCCATAATCCTTCTTGAGCTGTGATAGACAAGGAGGCCATTTCTATTCCAGAAGTTGTTCACCGTGTGATATTGCTCTGACATTGGGCATTTTCATTCAGAACCATTCCAATCTCTTCTACTCTTCAGCTGAAGACATTCAATGCCCAGCTGATTCCAGAGGAACATAAAAATACTGAGTTCAAGATCCAGGAAACAACCCTTTACTTTTATCCTGTAGATGGTCTTGCTTTGTGTGACTTGGGAGAACCAGATATGCAAGTACTGAGGAACTGGAAGGAAGCAGCCGAGGCAACATATTCTTCTTATCCTCCATTTCCAAATCCATGGCATTTTAGAAGCTTAATCATTGATGTGGTGTGGAAAATCTTCAGTTCTCTTGAGCTGAAGGAGCAAGTAGAGAAGCTCAGTCTCATCATATAGTCGTTGCTTCTTGCAATCAACCCTGCATTGCAGCTTACAGCAGCTTTTCCCCACAGCTCTGTGAAGATGAAGGCTCCTACAGATGCTCTTGGGGGTTTTCCAGCACTGACATTTCCCTGGAGTAACTCTTAACTGTTCTCAAAACTTGACACCAAGGTACTGAAACATCCTCTTTGCTGCATGCTTGTAGGCTTGCTGCTTATCACTCTAGCTACAATCACTTGGCCTTTGGTGCAAGTTTGACAAAGCTGGAAATAGCAAAATCAGGGCATAAAGTAGAAGAAACACCACTGATTAATGTACACATAGTTTACTGAGACTCATCCTGCAGTGTGCAAGGGAATATATTTACTGAATTCAAAATCTATGCAAACCTATAGCCTTGCAGAGAGTCTTTCTACACTGAATAGTGCTGTGATGATGAGAAGACAAGGTGGTTTGCAAGCACAGATGCAAAGCTGTGTTAGCACAGTGCTGTGCTGGAGCTCTTTACACATGTGTTGAAACAAGGCTGTCCTGTCAGTAACATACACCAACACAACTATGCCATTTTCAAAACCAAACTAGGACCTTTGCTCAGATCCTCTACAAGTATCACTGGTATCTATAACCTGGCATAGTTTTATTAACACAAATATTCCCACTTTTACCCCTATCTTTCAAGCACAGACTCACATCCCACTAGCATCTGTATGAGAGAAGTGTGTTCTTATGAGCTTTGTTCATTTTGTTCATGCAGGATTTGAGGAGTTTATTGAAATGTAAGTAGCTGGATATTTAATTCCTTCTAAAGCAGGAATAAAGACAAGTTGCAAATGGGATTTGCTTTGTTCTTGGTTGAGGAAAAAATACTACAAAGCTACAAATGAAATTTAGAAATTCAAATACGCAGCCATATCATAACCATGCTGATGCTTCTTCTTGGCTTCTTACTAGAAGACTAAATGCTTCTGGATGCAGATGATAAAGTTAAGGCAGTAACTCAGAACAAATCAGAATTTTTGAAGTGCCATCTTTTCAGTTCATGTGACGTTGCAGCCTATTTTACCAGATTTTCAGTTAGACTTGAAAATTTTTATATAAATGGTTTTTTGCTGAGGAAATAATGTCAAATATAATGAGTCACTATGACTGTAAATTTGAAGCTTATGACATGACTAATCATATACATTAGGCTGGTATTTCTTCTATCTTCAGATAGGTAAATACAGCTCATATCTCTTTGTCTCTGTCCTGTTGTGCTGTGCAGATTGCAGTCTTTTCTAAGTAGTTGACAAAATACAATACCTTGATTGTGTGTGTGGACCAGCTTGAATTTTACCTAAACTCTTTAGCTCTTGGCCAAAGCACCATGAGATTTTGGGAAGCCAATTCTTTCTTATGTCAGCTCAAAGTCATGATACTTAAGAAATAAATATTTTGTTTGATGGTAATGTTTTCAGCAGAGCTAAGCAGAAACAGGTTGGAAAAAAATCCCTGAGAAATACCACTAAGTGTCTACTTTCTTAGGACTAGTCAATAAACTGTGCACCTGTGGCAATACAAAAATTTATTCCAGAAAACCACTCCAGGCTCTAGCATTTTTGGAATAGTTTCAGAGTCATGCAGCATTTCCTTTCAAAGATGCTTGAAAATATCTCTCAACAAAAGGCTGGAAGTTCACAGTCCTAACCATTTTGTCAGAGTACATCTTACAAGAGAGCATCTCCAAAGGAGTCCAGAGCCCTGAGTATTAGTGAATCTACAACAGCAGAAGGCAAGGGAAAACTCACTCCACTCCTACATTTATAATGTCTAACACCAGCCAAAAAATCCCCCAAAAGATTAATAGAAATTGAGAGGAATGGATCTATTTTCAGAGCTTTAATTTTTTTTTGTTTCCCTTCCTGGCAATTATCCACGTTTTGGAGGTTACAGTCATTTCTGTTGGCAGGAGAAATCAATAAAGAATTCAGCTATTACTTCAGTGTCCTCCTCTTTCTCTTATAAAGCATGTGAAAGACAGCCTCCAGGCAGGAGGAAGCAGCTTCTCTGGCTCACAGAAAGTCCTCTCTTTTCCCCTGATTAAAATCAAGAAGTCTTCCATAGGCATTTTTCAGAGCCGTGCTCCAACTCTGGCTGTAGTCTTGCTTATTTTTATATATTCGCCTTCCTGGTATCTTCTACAGCCTCCTTATCTCTCCTTCCTACACAAAGGTTAAAACACCTCAAACTAGTCAAGCCATCTTTTCCCACGTAGACCTCACAGCCTCTGGATAACATCACAGGGTTGTGATGGATGGAGGTGTAAGGGTTGTTTGACTCCCTGGCTCAGTAGATGAGCTGTGTATTTCATTTTTCTTTCTCAGACTTCTTTTCCTTTTCCCCTGGCACATCATAAAGTCAGAGAATGGTTTGGGTTGGAAAACCCCTTAAAGACCATTTGGTTCCAATCCCTATGTCATGGGTAGGGACTCCTCCTACTTAGACTAGGTTGCTCCAAGCCTTGCCCAACCTGGCCTTGAACATTTCCAGGGATGGAGAAGCCACAACTTCTCTGGGCAACCTGTGCCAGTGATTTGCCACCCTCACAGTAAAGAATTTCTTCCTAATGGCAGTTATGAAATATGTCTGGGGGTAAGAAACACAATGCCATCAGCAGATATTATGGTATGTACTGTCATTAATAATGGTTGTGCTTAGGCACAACACTGTACTTGACTTTTAAGTCAATGAAGAGCAGGGTTTGGTCTCTAAGAGCTCTGAATAAAACTAAATTCAAAGTTTGATATTTATGGACAGTTCAGGTCAGAGTTGAATCTAGGAGGTACTCTGCAACATCCACCAGGCAAAATAATTATTCATTCATTGAAAGCCTTTTTCCTGCCATCAGCAATGTTTCAGCTCCTGCTGTTAGTTAAGATTAGAGCTGTGATCATAAAAATGCAGTTACATTGGCACATATTTCCCATCCGTATTCAGCTACAGAGATGACAGACACCTTTCTAAATGAAAAGGTATCCATTTCTGCACTGTAACATTAGTACTCATCCCCAAATCAATCTGTACATGGATGGAATACAAATAAACATGTTTTCACCATCATTTTTTTCTGACATCCCTATAATGGAAAAGCCTCAGTTTAGAGACAATGTAATCAGTAACCACTGACAGCTTGGTAGCATATGATTTTTGTGTATATCTATATATAATTATTCTCTCAGTTTTCAAGCACTGAATTCACCTCCAGGCATTCAAACACTGGTGGTCCTTCTTTCATTAAGACTTCATTGGGACATTATACAGCAGAGTTTTAACATATCATTTTGGCCATCCTGTTATAAATAGCTCATCCCCTTAGCATAAATTTTCACTTACGTTCTCAATCAGCCAAGCTTCTGTTTTTGATTCTTCTGAGGAATTCCCAGAGGAGTAGCTCTTTTAAGACTGCAGAACTGTAAGGGATCTCCTGCTCATAAAATCTAACAAGGAGTCCCTTGACAGCTGGTTCCTGAAAAATGTGATTCATGTGCTGACTTGCTAAAAATAGATGTGGCTGAGCCAAAATAGAAGTTCCAATGTAACAGAAACCCCCATGAAACACTGACAAAAGTATAAACAACCTCCACAAAGGACTAACGACCCAAGGTTGCCAATGCCTACAAAAGGCAGTAAACAAGGTCAAATTTTGAAGAGATTCCTAAAGCTAGTGCTTGACTTCCATTGAGGCTGCTGCTTAGGAGTTTTTTAAAAATCTATCAGAAATGAACTTTTAGCATTGTAAAGGCTTTGAAAAGCCTGTCTGTACAGCAGCTTTGAGATTGCCTCATTAGTGGAGCTCCCCAGACTGAGAAATTCAAGAAGCCCACTTTTCAGAGCTTGTGCTTTCATCACTTTTATACCCAGTAAGGCATATTTAATCAAGGACATAAAAATCTTTAGATGTGCTTGAATATCCTGGCCATCCTAGTGTTAATGGGAGAACCAAAATATGTGAAATTGCCTAGAAATAGAACTAGATAGACCAAATAAATTTTAGTGCTTTTGAAGAGTGTATTGCAAAGGAAAAGGGAAGAAAAGCCAGTTAAAATGCATTAATCTTTTTAAAAGTCATTCATTTTTATTATTGTAAGGTAAGGTTTCCCCTATTGATGCAGGTGAAGTCAACTTAAGGAGACGTTTTATTTTAAATCCTGCCAGAATTCCTTTGATGTCTCAACTCTCTACCTTTGTCAACAGGAAGGAAAATCTCAATCCTGTCCCTTAGATTCAAACAGAGACTCAATGAAATCAATCACATTATATAGAGCTCTACCCAAGCTGACCCACTTGTATTATCAGCTCCTCAAAACCAGTGAGTCTGTATTCTGAAAGATAAATCCAAGCGAAAATTGAATCCTGATAACATCACAGTTTAAGTGCTCAAAATTAAAATACTTTGGGAAATGTGCCAGACAGTTCTGTGAAAATTGCATTTAGGTGGAGCAGAGGCAAGGGGCATATAGTTACAAAAACCCCTCCTGGGTGAGCTAAAGCAAAGAACCCTACAAACAAGAGGTTTTTAAAATTGTGGTATCACACTGTCCTCCTCTCCTCTGTTCTGTGGGTGACCTGCACTGTCCTGACATGGTTCAGGTCATCCAGAATTGTTTCAGAGATCTCACTGATGACTTAAGAGTACTCAGCATGAGCCATAATCTTTAGATTACACCTTAAAATGACAGAGTTGCTTATCTGAGAAACAAACTGCATCTGTAGTGTCATTTAGGTCATTCACAAGTTGAGACAGCCTGGACCTGGAGATTTCATATTAGTCCCTGCAGCATTTGGGATTTGTTGTAAAACTGTGCCCTGATATGGTTTGTGCTTCTGCCTTCTGTTTTGAAGCTTGGAAACAACTGGACTTGAACACACATTGTCAGAAGCTGTAAAGCACATAAATAAGAGCACAACAAAGATTGTCAAGTCCCTGAGCACCTTTTAGCTGAGTAAGCCAGGAAATGGAGTACATTTTTCACTGTGACCTGAAGGTCAATAGAGTTTAAGTAGAGCAAAGCAAAATAGGACCTTACTTTTTAATTAGATAAAGCAGGCAGAAGAGACAAACTGCTTCTACACCACTATCAGGAATATATTTTTACAGACATCTCTGGCATAATTAGCATCATAAATGAAAACCTTTGAAAAATGAGGGAACTGTGTAGACCATAGGGATCTGAGAAACTTAACACCACACTAAATACATTCACAGGGTTATCAGGAATGGCAGAGAGAAAACTTGTGACTTGGTGCATTGCTTTTGAATTATTATGTCCAGATACCATTAATTTCTCTAAGATCAATAGGAACAAAAGAATGCAAAACTTCTAGAGCATGTGAGGAGCCAGATCTGAGGCTTTAGATAAGGACATATCAGAATTTTCTTTTTATGCCATCTTAGTAGCTGACAGACTGACATTCCTAGAAACATAATTCCTTGATGTAGCCAGAGCAGAGATAAAGTGAAGTGTGAATGCAAGATAATGTAGTGAAGAGTGTATTGAGGAGGTGAATGGAGATAAAGTAGAAAGCAAAGAATAAGAGGACATTGTTAGTGTAAATCTACATAAGCAGCTTCTTGAAGGAGTTGCAAGGAGCTACATTAAGTACATCAAATAACTTTGTCCTGTCAGAGATCATGTTTTTCGAAAGATATTCACATGCTTCTCAATGTGCCCATCTCTGCTCTTGGGCACTGTCAATGGTGTTACCTTTGTGTGAAAGATTTTGTATGGCTATAAGTAAATGGATACTCTGCTTAACTCTGAAACAAGTTTCTCCTGGACAAAGCAGGTTTGCTTTGGTCCCTGTTGAAAACTTTTTGCATAGAAGGATGCAAGAATTTATCTGCTGGCAATGCAAGCATCCATTGTCCTGAGAGGGGTGTGTCAACATCTTGTATATTTGCACATGATCAAGGCCAATTTTTTGTGTAAAGAGGTGCTGAGAGTTAGGTTTTTCATGTATGACAGGTTTACCATCATGTCCATTCCAACCCAAGCCATTCTATGATCACATTGCACTCAGCAAAATAACCTATCAAGTTTTCTCTGTGTTGAACAAATGCCAAACAACATATAGAGTGACCATAGATGGGAAGACTCCTTGGTTGAGCTGTTGTCAAATTCTCAAAGCAAAAGTGGAGTTTCTGCTCCCATCAAGGCTATTAACCATAAGCAGAGCTGGTAAGATTTCCCAAATCACACACAGTAAACTGTCTCCTCAACATCAGCTCAAAGTTAAACCCCATTTGCTGATGATTTTCAGCATTTTGAAGAGTTGTTGTACAAAGGTTTATTTCTCCACCCTGTACTGGTCAGGTTCCATAGGAAAATGGCACACCTCATGAGGTGCCAAGGTGAGGCATCTATAAGTCTCCCTTAAGAAAGGGATCACATGAGCACTGAATCCCAGGGGATTTGTGTTGGCATTGAAGGAGAGGTAGGCCAGCTTTGAGCCAGTCTGGATGCTGAAAGTATAATGCCTAAGAGGAGTCAGTGTGCCATGACAGGGAAATATAGTTTAATGTCCTAAGAACTAGAACTGAAGTAATCTGAGTAAATTCAACAAATTGAAAAAATAGTATTTTGAGGCAAAAATATTAAAATGCCTCAACCCATTTCAAATGCACCAAAACAATCTACAAAACCATCACTTTCAGGATTTAGGAATAAATTTGATAATAATAATTACTAGATAGCCAAAATAACAGTAAAATACAACTTTTCATGCTATTAGTAAGAAAAGAAAGTGTTGATAAACAGCATTTTCCAAGGACAAGAAAGAGGTTTGTGCTGGACCATTAGTTGTGTCTCAGAGCTCAAAGGTCTGTGCTGTCTAGGACCTCTTGAAACAAAATAACCTCAAAAATTGCACCAACAGATATAATTCTGTGTATGGAAGCTGGAGAAAAATGCACAGATTTAGGTAGAAGAAATAATGAGACAGTGCTGGTAATATTTGCCTATGAGATTTCCCACACTGTCCTACCTATGTGATACTGCCTCACTATTGGTAAAATTGAACAGATTTACAATAGATTTATTGTGCCATAAAACAAGCAGAGATTCAGTCCTTACATCTCCTTCCTACTTTTATAATTGTCTTAGGTTTTCTCTTGTGGCAGGTGGAAGTAGACTATGCTCAAACAAAACAAAACAAAATAAAGAATAACAAAAACAAAACAAAACAAAACAAAATATGATGGCAAAAATAAAGGAGCAATGTGCCATTTCTTTGCTTGAAAGCCTGGGTGAGGAGTACCATGTGTTTTCCCATCTGTGCAGAAGTTTTTCTATTGCTCTGGATCAAAATTTAAGGGAGAGGGACACCAGGGATTTTATTACAGAACAAAATGTTGTACAGCACAAGCAAGAAAATTTTCAGTGAAATCTTGCATCCCTATTCTTGTTTTCCACTGCAGGGATAAATAATGGATGAGCAACTTCATGTTTTATTGCCAAATGTAAACAGATTATTCATTTATTTTATATGTGTGTATATATATATTTAAAGAGCTGTTTGTAATCAAATGATAAATTTTACTAGCTCATGACCCAGAGTTTGGTTCATGCTCTGTGAGGATGAAAATCGACAGTACGAATGAGCAAAGGGTTCTGCTTTCTCAGCACATGCAGCTCGTGCAACACTCAAGCAGAAAGCTCATTTTCTGATTTGGTGTTCCAGCATTTCCTGATATTAGTTACCACTGAGCATTAAATTGTACAACATTTTAGTAAAATCATTTAGATTATGTTCTCGTAGGGACAGTGCATCTAGCATTTGCTTAACAGCTGTTTGTGGGGCTCTTTTCATGCTTTCATGCCATGACCATTGCTAGAGTATATGAACATCAAATGTTTTGAGTCCTGCAAAAGATTATGAGAGGATTAGTTACATGATTACTTATAAGACTTGAGTCCTTTTGAATAGAGGATTCCACTTTGACTCATTCTGTATTTCATTTGCTTGCACTGTGGACTGCTCAACCGACTCATAGAACTGTCAGAAATGCTTCTTTCAACTTCAGCAGGTTTTTGCATCAGCTGCACAGGGGGATAAGAGTGGGTTATTTCCAAAATTGTTGGTATAACTTGACTAAAATACAGGCAACCTCAGCCTTTTATACAGAGATAGACAGACTGAACAGTAATACAAGGAAAAACGCTAGAATAATCCCCAGGATAATATCCCTTCCATCAATCTTATATTTTTAGTCCAAATCTTTCCCAATATCCATTCAGTTATTAATAGCATTTTCAGGGCAAAGAGGAGATAATGCCATGCTTTCTGATCTGTTTTATTTTGACATTTCCTTGTAGTTTTTGAATTTTAGCGCATAAATTAGGAAGGGAGACTATGTTGCATTTATTACATGAAGTTACCTTCTGAACTCAATACTCAATTTCATGTTTGAAAGAAGTCTGAACTTCAGTCTCATTAGCATGATAAGTTTGAATGTGTAAAATTTGTCTTACATTTTTTCAGGTATACAGCACTTCTAGTAATGAAACATTCAGCATTTTGAAACATGTGGAAGAGATTAAAATACATCCATGTGTTCATCCAAACCACCTGCACACCCTGGTGTTGATTCTTTTGATGATGATTTGTTGGCAGATAAAGAAAAAAGACATCTCAATTTCATTCTATTTTCTTGATAGAATCTCCTATCCAACTGTGTTTTCTTAGCTATGCCAAATTCATCCTCCAGCAAATCATGTGGTTAGGAACCTCTGTGCAACTTCAAGGTGGCAGTTTACTGAAAAGTGTTAAAATCAGACTTTTCAGTATGTTTGAGCTAAGCAGTCTCACTGGCTTCTGTAGTTAAACTTTGTCTGACCTTGACTGGAGTTGACAAGTAAATGATGACTGCTTTTAAAGCTTCCAATCTAAGGATATAAGCACGAACCATGACTCCAACATGAGAGCCTGGGATTCTTCTGACCAATATAAGGACATTTCTACAGTACATGTTTGGCCAAGAGAAAGAAGCAGGCATTTCCTAGGCACAATCCATTGTGTCATAACAAGGGTGAAAAAAACAGGACAAATGAATTGTGCTCTAAAAGTACCTACTTCTTTCTGCTGATGAGGAAGGAGGTTGGGAGCTCTAGTTCAGGCATAGCTGACATTGCAGAGATGAGGTGAATAAGTCCTCTGTGATTCTGAAGGCATTTCTTTTGGAGTACATGTCCTCTGAGGATGACAGCCAACAGATGGAACAATGGGTACAGCCAAACATCTAGCAACCTTGTTCCCAGGGAATAGCAGGAAAACTACAAAGATCAGGATAAGGCACATCCTGAGACCTGCCTGAAGCCTAGCAACAAGAATATTTTTATGAGTATCAGTGGGCTTTAGAACAAGCCTGCTGAGAGGACAATCTGAGAATGTGTTGACAAATGCACTTCAGAAGAGGTCTTGATACATACAGGAGAATCAGCAATGAAGTGTCTACCAAGAAGAGCTGCATTATTGCTATATTCATTGCCGATCCCAACCTTGGGATGACGACAATTAATTTCAGTAGGGCTTCCATTATAATCCGGATTTAAAACTGTATGTTTATTTGGAGCTTGGGGGGAGGGGGGTAAAATTATGGAAAATTATCTAGAGAGTGTCTAAAAGTTGGTAATTTAACAATGACTATTTTAGACAGTGCAATATACTTGCTCAGTGTAGTAATAAATTATGTGCAGTTTGCCAAGTAATTTACCCAGTTCTCTTTTCATCATTCAGCTTCAAAAATGCTTTAAATAAACTGTGACATTATGTAAATGACTGTGTATTTATTTAACTGTTTCTCTTAGACACTAATCATGCAAGTGAGAAAATACCGGGTATTAAATGGACTATGCAAAATAGATACAAAATCCCAGACTTTAGACTCTGTTCTATTAATTAGATATGAATGATCAACTGTTCATAATTTTAATGAGGAACACAAAACTATGTAGATACTGTATATTCATTTTTCATAGGAGATTTCATTTCATTGCTTGGACAGTTCTTTCCAGGGAAGCAGCTGCTTTTTAAACATACCATAAACAAACTTTGGGCTATTTTCAAGTGCCCTCGCATGTCAGTGCATGGTTGGGTTAAGTAGTTGTCACATCATTTAATGCAGTTCTATAAAAATGTCCGGATTACAGTCTTGCACCTTTAGTCAATGTCTCTTCGTGTCAGTCCCATGTGAATGGAGCCCCGTGTTGTTCAACTGGAGCATCCTGGTCTATAGGAATGCCCACACCTCATCAGCAGCCCAACACACCAGCACAATGTTAGCTGCACTCCAGTGCAAAATCTGTATGTAAAACTGCAAGCTTTACTGTGTAATCGATTTTAATGTTTTCACGCTAATTAATACTTGGATTCTTCTTTTGAAAAAGACAATGTTATAATCATCAGAGTTGTTACGTGCTCCCTTGCAGGTTGTTATTTTTGCCGAGTTTAGAACATTGAAATTCCATGTATGGGTTTAGATCCAAGCCTGCTGCATTTCCACTCCTGCCAGTCACAGTCACAGAAAATGATTAATAAATCATCAAATATTGATATCATCTGCAATATACATCTATGATTTTTAAATACAAAATGATGACTATTGCATTTTTTGTAATAGGTAACATAGTGGTGATGGGGAGAGACAATCTGATGAATGCTGTTATTTATTTTAACTTTTATATTAGGTTCATGAAAAAATATTCTCTATATAACCTACCAAGATTTATCAGCCTGTGAAATTTTATAATAAAGACTGGTTTTCTAATTAAAGATTTGTCAAATAAATAAAATTAGTGTGCACGTATCTTCTGTCTTTGGGGGACAGTCATGTGAAATAAAATTGTTGAGCTGCATTTGCAAAGTCCTGTGACAATGCATTTCCTTGTTCTGTGCACATCCATTCCTACTGCCCTGGAATGAAAGCAGTTGTCAGTATATGTGCATAAAACACAGAACAGGGCCATCTCTCTGAATTATTAACCTGGCATTAATTTCAAATTTAACCTACCCACTTTTGGATGCATGTGCTTGATGTTCTGAAAGCAGCAGAGCTGTGCCAGGGGATTATATCACAGTTAAACTGATGTATGGCAGACTATCCTGTCCTTATCTCTCTGCACCAACTGCCCAGAGAAACTAGAGACAAGGTCCCTGCTTCAATTTTTGCTCTGTGTGAGATGAGATGCACCCAAGCCCTGGATTTCTGTAAGTGAGGTGAAATTCCATATCAGGTCCTATCATAAGCACAGAGATGCCACATTAGATTCTTCATAACAGAGAATCTTTTCATCCCCATCAAGACAGAGTGAATCCCCACCAGATACTAATTAAATATCCAGAAGACAAGATTCAAAACCCCTAACAAAGACAAGGGTTTTTTTGTGCTTATTTATTCGAATTTTTTGCCATTGTTGTTATCCTTGTAATCACTCACTCCCTCTTTGAAGGTCACTATAATCCAATCCACATAATACTGCTGAGAGCTAGAAGTCCACAGAACACAGATCGTCTAAAAAATATATCCTATTCCAGGAGATAAAATTTGCCACTACTTGATTTTATTGATGATCCTGATAGCCTTGTGCTGTAGATTTCTCTATTGCTACCCCAAAATCAGTCATTGCTATGCATAGTTGCATTATGTCTCCTCTTATAAGCATATCTAATGCTGCGACATTGACAACCCATGTCAGAAACTCAGCCTTTCAGTAGGATCATGTTAAATTTAAAAAAAACAACCTCAAATTCCTATTCCTTTCTTCCCTTTCACAGGTATGGAAAATTCTCCTGCCAGTTCTGTGGCTCCTGAGACAGAAGTGTATTTTCCAGAAGTGCCTGGTTGTTTTAGGAGTTGTTTTAGGAGTCTTGGACACATTGGCATTTTTGGCCTTTCAGAGAAAGGTTAATTTCACTGTCTATTTTTTTGTTCCACTTTCCCTTCCTCTCTGGTCATTTGCTTCATCTTTGAAACATATCGGATCACTCTCATGTAAAAGGCAGCTCTTTGCAAACACAAATAGTCCATTAACCCCATTATGGAACACCTACTATCTCTCTTGTGTCTGTAGAAGCAGCAGTGGTCATAACGTACTGACTGGGCCACAGTTTATAAGAGCTGCAGTGTTGAAAAACTGTTTTCTAGCATCCTTTTAAAAGTAATACCTACAAGATAATTACAGCATCCCTAAAATTTGAGAGAATGTTAGAAAATCACCTTTATTTAGACCATTTTTATATTATTTAAGCTTTGGTACTTCCTATTTTGCCTGTTTCAAGTCCTTGCCTTTGCTTTCACCTCAGACAGATCACTGTTTTGCGGAAAAAGCCACCAATTTTCTTTGATTGGGAATAAAGGTGAGAAGTTTTAGTGGGATCTCTATAGTGACTGTAACCAGAAGACTTCTGTCTGTGGGGAACATAAGTTCTCAAAGAGTAGGATGAATTCTCTTCTCAGGCAGCTCTGGTGTGGCTCCATATGTTTAGACACCCAGGCAGGAGTTTGAGTACAGAGATGATTGCCCCATGCAAAGTTTGGTGTGGTGAATTCCCTAAGCTGGTCCCTAAGTCAAGTGAATTGGTTCCCATCTTGTCCATTCAAAAGTGGGGAAAAATACCTAAACAGAATCATATCTGAATCATTTGCAGTTTTACAAGTCACTCACTTTGCATCATGGTAAGTGAAAAAGGATTTGGTAGTGGTTACAATCCTGCATCAATTATCTGCATTGGACATGAGGCCAAGGCCTAAGCGGAGGAACACAGCCACTGCCCAAACTCCACTGCCAGCTAGGACATTTATTGAAATGCATGTTTTCCAGAAAAATAGGGTCCTCTCCTCATACAGTGCTCTGTATTCTGAATTTATTAGTGTCAGTATTAGCAAATGTAGAGAAAAACTGATGTAAAAAGTTTGTTTACAGCACATGAAATCACACTGTCTTCAATAATAAGGGTTGCAAATGCAGATTGTTCAGCACAGCTTTGCTGTGATGACTAAACTCCCTGCGATCTCCAAAAGATCCTAAAACCTGCATTTTTCTTCTATACATTATGTATAAATATGAATTTCTAATCAAGATATGCACTCTCCTCCATGTATATATAGAACAGTACTGAGTTAGTAAGAAATAGCTTTCTGCTCTCTTAAAAATTGAGATTCTTCTCTAGTGGGTCTTTAAATCTTTGTTCCAGGAATTGATCATCCTGTTTTGACGTCAATGGCCCATACAGAGGTTATTGAGTACAGCAATTTTACAGCCAGCTTCTCTGTTTTCCTTCATGTTTTATAATTAGCCAAAGTTTTAGCAGAAATATCAGCTGGAAAAAAGTCTCTTGTCATTTCAGATTCAGCAGCTACAGAAGCCACCAAGAAAGGTCAGAACCAAAAGCAAACATATGTCTTCATATTTACATTTAAAACAGGCAGCCCAAACAACAGAGAGCTCTTTGCGTTTGTTAAGCACAAACAAAACATTCTCGAGTAGTGAAGTGTGAAGGTGACTGGTAAATCAACCAACCATATTTTATGTTAAGTGTTTGCAAAAAGAAGAACTTAGGACAGAAAACACCACTTGTCCCCTGGGAGTATACTTACCCATGATTCCACCTTGAAAATGGCTCCACATCAAGAAGAAGAAGAAGAATCTGTCTCAGCATCTTCGTTTCTTTGGGTTTTTTGTATATCTAGGTGCCAAATTTTCCTTTTATTCCATCCATTTTTTCCTCTGAAGACAAACATTCTTTCTAGATTGTTTTTCTTTTTATTCACTAACGCAACACTTTCCTTGTGACCCGATACTTAGTGCTGCACAGATGATAAACCAAGAGCAATTTGGTCATTTTAGAATGAACAGAATATTATGTTTTAGAATAAATAGAATTTACCTATTGTTTTGCATATAAATCATCCCCAAGCTAAATTTTACAAATTTTCTATTCACATAAAAACTTACACATAACTTTCATAACCTGGAATCAAACTTCCTGACAGTCTGCAGTGACCCAAACTCCGACTGGAAAATATTTCTATTTTTTTTTCTCTGTAGTAGCAGACCCCATTGCCTGAATCACTTGTATCATGAGTGCTACATGGCTGTGCACTGTGGGATATATAAGATATATATATAAGACTTCTATACACAGTGAGGGATAAAAATGTGATGATGATTCAGGACAATATTTCTAAGAAATATTCTTCTCTGAACTGTCCATTCCTAAAATAGTTCAAAATCTTGACAAATGTTTTAAGCTAATGTACAAAGTACTATTTTGGAGCAGAGGTGTGGATGCTTGATTATTTCTGGGTGTGAGGTCCTTGCCTTTCTGTAGCGAACACAACCTGAAAAACTGGATAAAGCTGTGAATAACATAATACAAAAGTGTTTTACTCCAGTTCTCCAATAAATTGTGCTGGTTTGGGCTGAAACAGAGTTAACTTTTTTTCACAGTGGCTAGTTTAGGGCTATGTTTAGGATTCGTTCAGAACACAGAGTTGATAATGTAGAGA
>NW_008666613.1:0-1126 GCF_000695815.1 Acanthisitta chloris | reverse complement strand
GAAATTTATGGGTGATTACGTCATTTGGGGGGCGGGATCGGGATCGCGATCGGGATGGAGAAGCAGGAGGTACCGGTTGGGGGGCGTCGTGGTGGTGATTTGGGGGTGCAGGAGGGAGTTGAGGGGTGCATGGCGTAGTCGTGGGGTGCAAGATGGATCCGTGGGGTAGATGAATCACTTTTGGGGCACAGGACGGATCCCTGGGGTGCATGACACAGCCACGGGGTGCAGGAATTGCTTGTGGGGCGCGTGGTAAATCTTTGAGGTGTATGGCACATTTGTGGGGTGCAGGATGGATCCCTGGGGCGCACAATAAATCTTTGGGGTACCTGGCACAGCTGTGGAGTGCAGGATGGATCCCTGGGATGCATGGCACAGCCATGGGGTGCAGGAATTTCCTGTGGGGTATGTGGTAAATCTTTGGGGTGCTGTGGGGTACAAGATAAATCTGTGGGGCACGTGGTTGGATGCAGGATGAGTTTGAGGGGTGCCTGGCACAGTCGTGGGGTGTGTGGTGTGTCTTTGGGGTGCAGGATGTATCTGTGGGGTGTGTGATGTACTGGTGAGGTTCATGGTTCCCCATTGGGTAGACAGTGTGTTTGTGGGGTATGTGGTCAATCCGTGGGGTGCATCATCCCCCCATGGGGTGTGTGGTTTGTCTAGGGTGGCTGTAGCATATCAGGGGGGTGCATGGTACTTCTGTGGGCTGTGGGGTGTATCCGTGGGGTGTTTGATATGTCTGTGGGGTGCACAGTTACCCCACGGGGTGCAGGATGGGTTTGTGGGGTGTGACACAGCTGTGGGGCATGGGGTGTGTCCGTGGGGTGTGTGGCCTGTCTTTGAGGTGCTCAGTTCCCCACGGGGTGCAGGATGAGTCTGAGTTTGGGGGTGCCTGGCACAGTGTAACTTGGCTTTGGGGTGCATGATGGATCCATCTGTGGGGTGTGTGGCTCAGTGTAGGTGATGGATGTGGGGTGTGTGGTTCCCCTGTGGGGTACAGGATGTGTTTGGGGGAGTCCACGGTCAGTCTGTGGGGTGCTAGCTCTGTCAGGGGGTGCAGGATGTGTTGGGGGGCACATGGATCTGCTATGGGCTGTGTGGATCCCCCACGGGGTACAAGATATAT
>NW_008666612.1:38832-51480 GCF_000695815.1 Acanthisitta chloris | reverse complement strand
GACTGTTCAGAGTTCATTCAGAGTTGGAAGGACCCACGAGGATCGTCGAGTCCAGCTCCTGACCCTGCACAGCACAGCCCTGAGAATCACACCGCGTGTCTGAGAGCTCTGTCCAAACACTTACTGAACTCTGCCAGGCTTGGTGTTGTGACCACTTCTCTGAGGAGCTGTTCCAGTGCCCAACCACCCTCTGGATGAAGAACCTTTCCCGAAGAACCTAAACCTCCCCTGACACAACTTCAGGCCGTTTCCTCGGGTCCTGCCGCTGGCTGCCAGAGAGGAGTGATCAGCGCTGACTGCGGCACAGCCCGGGGCCCACCTGAGTCTGAAGGTCAGGGAAGGCACCACAGTCCCTGCCCTGCTCACCTTTCTGCCTTCTGAGAGTAATTTTCTCATTCACATGAACTTACGTAGAATAAATAAGGAAATATAAATGCTTCCCAGCAGCTGTATGGGTGCTCTTAGCTTCCACACGGAGAGAAAGGCCCTTCCTCATGCAGGTGAATGGATTTGGCCCTGGAGCACAGCGTGTGCTTAACTTGGAGCAGGTCTGGTGTGACAAAGGACACGTCACAGCCTTCAGTGCCTCACGGTGCTTATGGTCCAACACAGCTTCACCAAGACAAAACACTTCACAGCAGGACAGAGATGTCTGGTTGAAGTCAGGCATGGGAAGAGGTCCATATCTTTCCACAGGGAGAATGGAATTTCAGCTAAATCATGCAGAGTGCCTTGTGTGCAGCACCCAGACAAGAACTGGCTGTGCCCTGGTGATACTGTATCAAAGAAAGGTGTTGCTCAACATCGCCACATTTCGACCTCTTTTCTCATAATTGCTGCTTAACAAAGACATTAGCATCTCTAGTATTACCATGAATCTGGGTACAATTCCTTACAGCGAAATCATTAGTCTTATCACACTCGGTGATGCAGGGTTGCCAGAAGGAAGAGATCAGCACTCAGTTTATCTTTTAACTAAGAATCCTCTTTGCAAAGCTTTTAGGCATTCATATTAGATCACCTCCTACGGGTATGTTGTTATCTTCCATCTTTCCCTGGTTCCTTCACATTACCCAGGTGGTGTGCTTTGGTAGCCAGAGCTCAGTTGTCTCACCTTGACAATGAAAATGAGAGAGAAGCCAACAGGTTAAAAAAAAAGAGATATTTCAGTGTAAATCATGCTTCCTTCCATGATGTGGAGCAAATATTTGAATGCATATCCTAGATCATTGCATATTTACCAAGCTGCTGAATATTCTAGTGTCCTGGGGGATCTGTTCCACATTTTATAAATCAATGTTTATTGGACCAGAAGGGGAGAGAAAAAAAACTTAACTCTCTTCCTGTAGAGGCCATATGCAGGCATTCTGCAGTTTCATTTGTAAGAGCAGCTACAGTAGCCATAATTTTGGAAAATATCGATGTACATGCGTAAAAGGGAAAAAATGACGCCTGATGTTTACACCAGCACTGAAATGGAAGACAATAAAAAAGACATGAATAAAAATTCCTTCAACTTAAAAATATAAGTGTGCAAATGTTACAGTTCCAGTAAGAAAATTCTTGTTGCACTTGCCTTCTTTTTACTTCAGGTGCTGAAGAATTGATCCCACTGAAGTAGTAAGAAACGATGCCACTGACTCAGATATGAGCATGACCTGTCCTTCACTTGTCATACTTGTTGATGCTGGAGGCCTTGAATCAGAGAAGCAATCAGCAGTGTCACACGTGGTGGGAGAATTTACCTAAAAAGCAGCATTTCAGTACTTGGATGAAAACCAATCAGGCTGCAAACTAGATTGTTTCCTGAGAACACTGTAGTGAGCTGCATACAGGGCAGGATAAGGCAGTGCTCAGAAGGGCTTAAAAACATTCTGTTGAAACAATGAGTATGAAAATGGGACCGACAGGAATTTGGTGTTGGTCTAATGAGCTGGGTGTATTTAGCCCATCCAAGGCCTAGTGAACATGCTGGTGACATTCTGCAGAGCAAGACAGGAAAACTGGGAAATGTCCCAAATTAGCATTTAAGAGATATATAGCCTGAGCCGAATACTAATAGCTGTAAAATGAACATTTAACATATGAATAAAGTAATGATTGGTTAGAGAGTTCCCATTAGAGATATAATAGGAAATGTAAATTAATATGGGAGTGAATACTACGCTATAGAAGTGAATAAATGTACCAAAGGAGAGCTAGGGCTCTGATCCAAACTGCTGGATCATCCAACTGGACTGGCATTAAGGCACCTACGGTGCAGCATCACCGTAACCATTGACCATTCTGAACAAAATAATGGCAGTGGCATGACAGATCCCACACAGAGCCCTCAGTGGAGCAAAGCTGAGCACATCTGGGCCCTGGAGGAGGCAGGCTGTGGCCACTGGGCAAGCACTGGCTCCCTGGGGATCAACTGCGGTGTGGGATACTTGGCACACCAGGAGAGGAGAGGATTGGTCTGAGACACAGATATTAAAGAAAGGATCAAAATACCAGTTGCTGGAGAACTGGAGAGGATAGGAATGAAGTTGGCTGTTCCAGGTCTTGATAGTCTCAAAACATTTGGAAAATTCAGTGCCAAAGAGGGAAGGACACTTGGATGTGCAAACTGGTGCTACCTTCAGAAACAGAGCACAGTGCAGGGTCAGAGCCTGAGTTTGTGGACATTGAACTGAATGCAACAAAACCTTACAGATTTGGGAAAAAAAAGCCTCCATGTCTAACAATAAGAAAACTTCTTGTCCTTCTCATTGTTTACAGTGGAAAGCAGTCCTGTATTTCATGGTTATCTATACTATTTCTTCAACTTTTCCTTCAATACAGTGAAAGAAGTAAAGACAAAATTAAGATGTCTTAAAAATTAGAATTTAAAAAAATTTTCTTAATTTAAATTTTATTGATAAAAAATTTTAAATGCAAATTTAAATTTAGGTTATATCCTCAATTTCTACCTCACCAAAAAAAAAAAAAAGCAACAGAACATTTTGGATAGTTTCACATGTTAAGAGAAAATTCCTTCCTCATGTATGTGATGGTACATTTTTAATTGTATGATTTCCGTAGCTGTTAAACAAAGTTGATTTATTACACCAATAACAGCAATATGAACATCTAAAATGTGCTTATAAATGATTTGTATTTACTCAAAACGTATTTCAACTACCATTATTCTTATTGTGTGGCAAACTCTACATGGCCTTGTTGATTTTAATAAACCCTGTGCCGTGCACACTTCCACTGCAGGAAATCCAAATGCAAACTTACAGCTCCTGTACATTAACCATGAAGTCTCTCCCCCTGTCTATTCCTATCATATGCTAAACCTGTTCCAAGTTCTTCTCCCAAGGCTTCCACAATATCGTTGGTGAGATGTCACCCTTTATTAGCACATTCACTCTAGGATACCCTAACGTGCACTGAAAACATAAAATGCACATCATCCATCTTTCGTGGGACAGCTGCATCCCACCTCCTGAACTTCGGAGCTCGTGGCACACCTGGGTCGAGGTTGTCTTCAGAAAATGATGCAAAGTGACAGGCAGAGAGAGAGTTAACTGACTACAAGCATTTGATAAATTGCTACTTGTAAGTCCTTGGGTTTTTTGCCTTGGGCAAACGTGCTAAGGAGGAGGATGGAACTACAAACCCCCTTTGTCCAACTGAGTGAGTGGGGAGGAAGAGGAAAGGCAATAGGCTCGTGTTACTTACAGCTTTATGATTTTAATCCATTTTGTCATGGAAATACCTTTTAGTCCATCAAATAATGTGATAGCTAAACTATTCAAACAAAGAGAAAACAAATGCTTCTGTACTGTTGGTGTGTTTGTTCATATGATTCCATGATTCTAGTATTTCATGAGTAATGTATTTTGGTTTAACCACTAAGTTTATACTTGTGTCTAGATATGGTCATTTCTGATAGTAAATAAATAACTTATTAAACACAAAACAAATATTTTGGGATAATTACTCAAATAATCTAATGTATACACATTATTAAGTGACTCATGACAACTAAGACTCTTACTTTCTAGTATCTTGATATACATTTGTCTTTGATTGATTTGTTAGAGCATCACAAAGTTTTCTAAGAGAAATCTGTAGATCTTTGGAAGTCAGATCTATTTTAAGTGAACTATTTTGGAAAACAGTTAGTATCCTAACACAGCCCAGTCCAGTGATGTAAATGAGTGGAGAATGTTCCCAAAACTTCATTACAGCTCAGAAGCATCAAGTGTGGTGATGTACACCATGTGAGACTGATGCCTGTTTTAATGACTGCAGTGGTTACCATGTTGTACCCAAGTTCTGCAGTGCAGTGAATGCTGCTGTTCACAACAGCCACGTCCTGGGGTCAAAATCCATGTTTGCAAAGGCTAAGGAGAAAGAGCTTTTCAGAGTTTCCAGAGGAGCCCCACAGACCTGAATTTTTATGTGCCGCACGAGACCCAGAAAAAGACAGGCATGTTCAACTTAGGCTCCTCTCTGGGATCAGCATCATATGGAAGAGATAAAAATACAAGCTCAAAAAGCTAGCAGTTGATCCAGACTGAAACTGACTTCTGCTCCTAGAACTATTCCTGGCTCAGAGAGGAAAAGAAGAAGAAAAGAGAAGTGTCCCACCTTGGAGATGGCTCAATAGAGAGGGGAGTGGAATGCCACCCTGGCTCCCTAGTCCCAAGGAGTTTGCTACGGTTCAGGTGTTTGTAGATGTGATGGTGGTGCTTGTACAAGCCTTTTCAGGCCTCTGCCAGTGGCTACTGGAAACAGAAGTACCTTTTAGTCTCAGCCATTCTGTATCAGAATCAACTAAGATGTATCCCACAAAGTACTTAACAGAGAAGAAAACCTTTAAGTAGGAAATCAATTTTCAGTATGCCACTTGAAGATGTGGAATTCCTGCTCAGTCAACAATGTTCTCAGTAAAAAACTGAGATTGAAAGCACAAACAGAATGAAACAGTCAAAGTGACCTCAATACAGAAGAACAGAGGGGAAAAAAAAAGCAAAAGCAGGTCTTAAGCATGTGCTTAAACTTACAAGTACATAAAAGTAATGCTACTGACTGCAACCAGCGTCACTGATGTACTCTGTGACCACTGGGAACTTGACCTCAGTGGGCTGTGTGCAACATTCTTAGCATCAAGAGAGTCACATCATAAAGTGGCTTTGCAAGGACAGAAGATATTTAGATGTGATCCCATCTAGCAGGGGAAAGCATAGTCTTAATCTCCAGTAGTAGTAGTGATATAAACATTTCCTATGTATAAAATTCCTTAAACAATTGCTTCTTTTATTTCCAGAAAAACAACATCCTAGCACCAGAAGGGTTCAAGCAGGGTGACTTTAAGAAGAGGCAAGTAGATGCATTTTCTTGTTGCAGTTCTTCCCTTGTCACTGCACACATCTACATTTATGTTTGAGTTTGTATGCTAAGACTGCAAGGATCAGAAAGTGAGTGATTTATTCCAATGTGCTGTGCCAAATCCCCAGTATACAACTGAGCACTGGGACTAGTCAGGCTGGGAACTAATTTGTTCCTAAAAACAGTAAAAGACGGGAGTACTTTTAAAAGACATCTAACATGCTGACTGGATAAAATTAGGCTGAAATGACATTATTAAAGAAAGCTTTCAAGTGTCAAAAATGAGAGGAGGTCATACATTCTCCACTGAGGAAATCTAGATCTCATCAGGGGGAACATCATTCTTCTGCTGTTTTGTCTGTTTCCTCTTTTACAAAAACTTTGTAGCCAGACAGAAAGAAACAAAAACAAAAGCAAAACACCCTAAGAGATATGGTTGAAAAACTGAGTGGAGAAAGTAGGTAAATTATGTAAGAATTGGAAAGACAAGTGAAAATTTTAAAATTGCATGTAGTATTAAGCTGGTACTAAACAGTTATTGGTGAAAAGCAAGGCTATTTTGAATGCAATCCTTATATATCTTACTATTTTTTTTCAACTGAATTAATTTTTCAAGTCTGCTTTTCCATCTCTCTCCTTTGTTCAGGTATTTTGTTTGGTTTGGCTCTTTTCCACTCCAGATGATGCTATCTATTCATGGCTGGCTGTTCTCACCATTTCTGAGTGATTCTGTTGTTAAATTCATCCATTCCTGTGCACCTTTTGGTACACAGACTGGAAGCAAATATCAAGGCACTCAGAGTTACAAAAATACAGTGACGAATTAACATCAGTGAGATTCTGTATGTGATATGGACAGAATCCCAGGTTGCAAAAAGTGTAGGAATTACAGACTCACCATGGCTGGAGGGCCCCCAGGAGATCTCTAGTCCAAAGCAAGGTCGCACTGAAATCAAATTGGGGTGCTCAGGGCTTTTACAAGTTAGGCACTGACAACCTCCAGGGATAGCAGATCCATGGTCTCTCTAGGCAACCTTTCCCAGCCTCTGCTGGATTTGATCAAGTTAATCACCACTCTTCTTACATTTTCATCTAGAATCAAGTTTTAAAGAAATCGTCCAAGGAATTTCGGTTCAACTGACAGAATACATAAAGCTGTATGAGTGTATCCCCACACTCTGGACCTCTCCTGCACTGCATTCTCCCTGCCTGTTGCCTTGGTGGACCTCTTGGTGCATTGCATGGATTTTAGGCATAGACCTGCAACTTTATACTTGTATAGAGTCCATCCTGAAGAAAAGTGCTGGGGTGGAGGGTGTCTTTCAACTTTGCTGAAGCAATGGCATGGTTATTTTCCACATTATTTTTCTTTCTAATTTTGCTTTACTCTTTTGTCTTCTCTTGCATTTTGTTTGCTTCATCTAACACTTCATGTTATTTATTGCTGATCTTTCTGTTAGCAGTTCACTGTATTTTTATCCCCTGTAAATACAACACATGCTCCTGCTCCTTTTCTTGTAATGCTTCCAGCACTGCACAAGCATATCTACATTTTCTTTATCTTTTTCTTTCATATTAATGCAGTATATGCCATATTCACTTCACTCCTTTCCTCTCAACTAACTTGTTCTAAATTATTTGGTGGGAGGGGAGAACAGTAATGCGATAGAAATAACTACTTTACCTGTGAGCACCTGAGTATCATAAGAGTTTGCGTATTGTTTTCAGTATAATTATATCACTTGGCAAAAATTAGTTAAGTTGGGAAGTCAGGTTTTGTAGGAGAGTCATCATAATACTCAGCCTGAATGCTGGTAATTAACATATCCTCCCTATCACCTGTGGCTTATTGCTTTATAAATAGTGTGGTAATGTACCAGTGACATTATAGTATAAAATATAGGAGGAAAGCAGGAGATTTACATCACAGTTCTTAAAAGATGTTTTAATTCTGACTTTCATTTTTTACAGTACTTATCACCTTTAGCTTTAACATGTTTTACCTCGTTACACCATTTTTTGTTGCTAGTATGTTAATAGCTTTTCCTAACGTGCTCAAATCAGTGTTTAATCTTTTTATCAGTAATCCACAATCCACAAGTGTTTCTTGACCTGTAGCAATCAGGTTTGGTTTTATTCCCCCACTCGAGTTGGTCAGGAGTTGTATTATGAGCTCTATTCTGCTCATAATGAACTCATTGAAACCCTCTGAGAGTGAATTACTTACTGTAGACACAGAATGTCATTTATGACAGTCAATCCGAATCCAGGTGCTAAGTGTCAGAGAGAGCAGGGAGTATAAAACACTTACCTCCTGCTGGGAGCTGGGTAGGACTGTGATGCTGGTTACTGCCTGCTCTCTGAGAATCTCTCTGATCCAGCAGCCTTATCCCATGGTTCTACAACACTATCTTGTTCCTAGGCCATTTCCGGGCTGCACAGTAACACAGAAGGTGTTAGCATTGTACATCCCCTTCCATGGGTTATCTACAAGTTTGACAAAGGTCAGCCTGATATCCTCTTTTGTTGTAAATCCATCAGTACTTGTGTACAAGAAGTAGTACAGCTAAGACTGATATATAGCAAAGCCTCCAAATCATCCATTCCAGGGAAAATGAAGACTGTGCCTGCTCATGCATAGCAGTCTAAGGCTAGCCAGCAATACACCACTTAATTTATGGTTGTTCATGGAGGTGGTTACAGCTATGTACTACACGTTGCCTTTTGTTAGAGCTTGGAAAATGAATTTAATCTTTTTTTTCTTACAGCGGTTCCTTCCCGGAAACTCTGTCAAGGAGAGGTCTGTAGTGTGTTCATTAGAATTTAATCTCTTATATTTTAATAAATATCCTACAGGGTTATTGAGGTGTTAGAATTATCACTAGGGAAAAAGAGAAAGAGAATGGCATCATTAGTTAGCAAATTAAGAAAATCTGTCTCCCAAATACATTCTGTTTGAATAGAAACAAAATGGCTTTATAACAAAATGAAACCTCTTACCAATAACTTGTTTATTTTCACAAGCAGAAAACATTTGTTTTTGAAAACCACAGAAAAATAATGTTTCAAAACAAGTAAATGCATTTCAAAGCATAATTGTATAATTTATCAGGATGAAGCTTTAGTCCCTCCAACACAGTTACATACTGTGTTGCATAGTCATTATAAATGGGGCCATTACTTCCCTTAATAAATTTGAAAATTTGTCTGAAGTACCAATATTTTTTTACTAACACCCAAACTGCATCCACCCAGTTATTTAAAGGTAGCATGGGTAGGCAGCAGTACCATGCACTCCCTGGCAAGGGAACCTTCAGAGCTAGAGCACCGAGTGCCTACCTGGCAAGCAGCTCCCAGGAGGCCCAAGGCAGGCTAGGGAGGTATCTGGAGCAACTCAAAGCAATGCTGTAGAGGCTAGCAGGACCTGAGAACCTGCTGGGTGCCCTGGTAGTGAGGTTGGCCAAGCTTGGCAAAAATCAGCATCAACCAAACACATACCTGAGGAATAACAGAAAGGGAGGGTCAGTCACTGTGTGCATCCCAAGTCTCCTGGAGGTGGGAATCCTTCAAATAGCACCATTGGTATTTGATTGTGAGATTGACTCACAAAGAGCCTGCCAGGGCTGGAAGATTACAAAGCAATGACAGGAATTCTAGTTACTCTCGGGGGCATATTTACTTGCTGAGCCCTGACTCAAAGGGTTACCTTCCATCTGGACAGTGAGATGACACCTGGGGATGCAGCAGACAGGAACAAGAGAGAGATTAGATGAGTCTCAGAGACACTCAGGGCTCTTGTAAGTGCCTGGAGTCACTTGCAAGTAGGAGACAATTTAAACAAGTCCCCACACATGACAGCTTCCAGAGAAGCTTACCTGTGCAGAAGGCACTGAAAAAACAAGCCCATGCATTTCAGAGTGCAACCTCCTGCCTTTACAATTTGGCTGGCCAGCACTGGCCACCACAGAGACCACGTGTTCCCAAGTGACTTGGCGCCACAAGTTGCAAATATCAGGTCTGTATTTCACGCAGGGGTAAACTCCAGCCATTATGTCCTGTGCTCTGGGGCATAATGAGTGCTTATACTAAGTGTTCTCTGAAGTGATGGCTAAAAATTGCATTTTTCAATAAACTCTTCTCATATGATGTAACATGTTGTGAAATATATCATTACTATTGGAAAAATTAAATAGCAGTAAGTTGCATTATATATAACAGCATATACTGTCAGTGTCTTGTATCTTGCTGCTGATAAGGCAGGAAACTGAAAAGTACTTCCAAGACTGATGAATCAGTCCAAGTTCTTAAACTAGGAATCAGGTGGAAGTGGAAAGTCACCACAGACAGCTAGATTTGCTCCACAATATTCGAGTCCAACTACATTTTGCAAAGTGGTCATTAATTTTGTATCTACTCATTTTAGTATCCCAATCAATACCTCATACCTGTGATTTGTGAGGATGGCACTTACTAAATGAGTTCCATTTCAAGTGTTAAGCTATAGCTGTGATGTATGTACGAAGTGCTTATCAAATATTTGCTCCCAGATGCAATTATTTTAGTACTACATTTTTTAAATATCTCATTTTATGCCTAAATCCAGTTGCATTTCCATGTTTTTATTTGAAATAAGCTATATCAAAGATGGTGTTTATCTGTGAACAGTAGTATCAGAGGCTGCTCTCCATAAGCTTTTTATTGCTAATCCTTTTCTTATGGAGACTTGCACCTATTTTAGATTGAACCTTTATGCTGATGCATGTGGAGTAATAAACAGGTTTATCAATACACAATCCATCTGAAACCAGTGGGGATCTATTAAATGATTGTGTTAGGTTTTTTTGGCATTTCTTCAGTTGCATTTGAAACAAAGTTAACTTTTCTGGATGGGTAAATAGGTCAGTAGCAGAAAGAAAAACGCTGTGTTCATCATGAAGGACTTCTGTAGTCTGTGAAATAGTAACAGCTTTGTGTGTACAAAATACGTATTTCAGTGTTTAAAAATGTTATCATTAAACTGCCTCTGTAAAGGCAACAAAACAGTTTTCATCATGATCTCTGTCTTTGACACTCATTTTATTTGCTGATAATTTCCCCTATTTAACATCACCCTAAAAATTAAGTATCGTGAAATGTTACCAAAAAGCTATTATTTGACTGTAACAGACTTTAAAAACACAAAACACACACAACACACACTTCAAACTTGCCTCCTCAGACCTTCATAATAAAATGCTTCTTTTGACAACCTAACGGGATTATTTAGGGCATTTCAGGTACAAGGGAAATCAGCTACTTAGCAAAAAAAAAAAAAATTAAAAAAAAAAATTAAAAAAATTAGTAGTTCATGTCACAGAGTCAAGTCTGCAAAACTTCAGTCTTTTCATGTTTCTCTAGTTGTACAAAATGGGGTAGAAATAGCCTCGGGGCAGGATCTAAGAGTAATGAGGTTAGTTCAAGTGGAGCTGACACAACAACTCTCTCTCAGTCCCCCACCACTAAGCCATATTTCTACATGCAGCAGGTAAAATTCCCTTTAAACAGTCACAAGATCAGCCACAATTTACCTGTGGTTTCTACTTCTGTTTTCCTGGTTAAACACACAGCTTAAGACAGCATCAAGAGGCACACACACAACATTTATGAGATTAACGGTGCACTTAGAAATCTCTGACTGCATCTGCCTTAGCAGAGCTCTGCAGTAGGTTTGCACGGTTTTCCCCTTTCTACAACAACAATATCTTTAACATAGTTTCCATATGAAATATTCTGTACGGAATAAGAGAATGCATTTTACATCACCCAAGCCATTTGATGGCAATACACATACCAGATCTACAGTGGCAAGAGGATAATTAATTGTGACATTGCCAAAGGGACACAACACTTCTACTGATAAATTCTTTACATCATTCCAAAGGGTCACAGTCAGTGTTTCAGCTTTAGGCTGGTTTATTGCCTAGAGCAAATTTGATTTTAATAGACTAACACAAGCTATGGAAAAGGTGATCTAGAATGGTGACATGTTTGAAACATGAAAAATGTTCCAGGGAAAATAGAAAAGCTCCTGTGCTTGAACTTCTTCATGCAAATAAGGTCCTGCCTGAATATAAATGATGTGCATTTTGGAACAAGACTGCCAAGCTGAAAAAAAGCAAAACATGTTAATACTATAATACCAAGATGAGATGGTTTGATCTTAGTTGCATATAAATCATTTAAAACATAGATTAAGGAGGTCAGCAGAATGCAAACCATGAGTACAAGGAAATCAAAACCCAGAAAATAGAAATCCTAGCAGTAGTCATTTAGTGAAAAATCAATTTAAACCCACTCTAAAGAAAATTTCCAACTTACAAACACTAGTGAATTTTAATTTTTTTTCATTAATTCTCCACATGCCTTCCATCATGGACACATCAAGGCTGATATCGAAGTGCTTTTTCTAGCACAGTTGACTTTGCTTGATGAACCAGTAACAGCAATTCTTGCCAGAATGTTTATTTACCAGCAAACCTGTTCATGTGTATTATCCAACCTCATGCAAGATCTGCTTCTGCCCTTCTTTCTATGCTTAATTGGCCATCACCTTCTAGATGCAGTTTTGCATCCTGCTATCCAAATGAAATACTGCAGTGATTCAGCAGTGATAGCTACAGGTTTAAAAGGTTTGCATTTGGCCTTTTTTTGTATGCTTGCCTAATATAAGTAAACTGTATAAAACTGTCCAAAGTGGTGTGATGTAAGAGCCTTGGATTGTCCTGGTGTATTCCTGCACCTGGGCAGGATTAGAGAGAAGCCTAAGTTTCTAGTCCCAAAGGCCAGCTCCTGCAGACAAATGTCTGCTGCCTTTAAGGATGGCTGAATACCATCCAAATTCATAAATGCCACATCAGAAGTGATGTCAAATTCCAACTGGAAAAGTAACACCTTGAAAGAGAAAACTGAAATGGGAACTTACCTGAATAGCAGACATTGCCCTCAAATTCCAATGAAATGAGAATGGGGATGCTGAAATTTTATTTCTTCAAGACTTACAAGATACTCCCTTTATAAAAAAGACTATTATGACGGTTTCCTTCAGGAAAAAAAAGTAGATCAAGGATAGCTCCAAACAGGAAGTAACTGTGAGGGGTATTAACCACTACATTAACCACTATTAACCACATTATATCAGCAGTCATGGACAGTATTTCAGAGGGTGGAGAGGAGCAGGAAATGGTGTTTATGTTTTGTTACGTATTTGTTTGTTTGTTTTAGGAAAAAACTACAGGGAAAGCC
>NW_008666612.1:0-38782 GCF_000695815.1 Acanthisitta chloris | reverse complement strand
ATAAAAAAGGAAACAAGCTTTCTTCTTATAGGTCAAATTCAAGCAATAATAAAACAAGGCAATAGCTGCTCCCACTAGATCTGTATATATCCCCAGGCTGTCTGCAGAGGCTATGCTGACTTACAGGGAATAAAACCTGGCATGGCCTTTCAGATGTGGGTAAATTAGGTCAGGCTAATGTGCAACACGATCAGGCAAGCACTCAGAAAAATGGTTTAAGTGACTGTGATGCACATGGCACTAACACTAAATGAAACAATGGGGGGGTTTTCAGAATTTCAGTGAACTTTTATGTGCTTTAATGAGGAATGTAAAACTCCTCAAAGTATATAATGATGTCTCCAAAATGTGGGCAATGTGAGCATGAGATGGAGCAAAACAGCTTTCACACTATGCCTGTCACCTTTGTAAGGGCTGTTGTAAGTCAATGATCTGTTATTCTGTCAGATATTACACTTGGAAAGAGTCTGTCAGATTTACTTATTTATTGAGTGGATCCAGGTTTGTAAATTCTAGAAATGTGTTGACTTGGGTGAACTTGAGGACTTGTGCAAACTGATCTAGTGAGGAGGTATCCCAGCCCATGGCAGGGAGGGTTGGGTCTAGATGATCTGTAAGGTCCATTCCAACCCTTAAATTCTGTGATTCTATGAAATCATGATGGTGCACACATGTAAGCAAATGGATCAGTCTAGGAAACAGCAGAGTCCTTGAATGAGTACAATTTAAGAAAAAAATAAATAAGAGAAGCACTGATGCAAAATTATCAATAGTAACAAATTCAAGATGCAAATGTTTACTACACAACTGTTTCTTCTTTTACTTTTTGTTTTCTGCAAAATCTGACAAAAATTAAATGCCACTAAATACAAGATTTCATATGTAACACTAGAGCGCTGATACCTGTTATTACGAAATTCTTAATGCTAATAAAGCAGAATCTTCAAATACTTCTTGAAGTGTCTTCTGCTAAACAGAGAATGGCCCATTACTCCTGCTTATTAAAAGTCCATACATACAGTACACATTTTCTTAATGATCACACTGTTTGCTGCTACCAATTATAAGCTGTTTTTCTTCAATGCAAGGAGCCCAGATTCCTTTTACCTCAAACAATATGTGAACATATTTGTGCCATCTCAAAAGCAGATGAGCTAAGTTCTTAGATGTTTTATTTATGGGATGTCAGTCTTAACAAATGTTGCAAATACAGCTCAGTAGCTCCCAGCAGCATAACAAGACTGTTTAAACCCTATATATTAAGAATAAAAGTAGAGAATTGAGTGACATTTTATCTCAGTTATTGCTAATATGAATGATGTAGGATATCTAGAAATAAACATAAATGTGTATATACTTCAAAAATGAAAGCAGTTTTGAAAGAAATGGTGCATCATTTCTTTTCTTCTCGTATCCAGGACACACTGAATGAATTTCAAAGATTAAGAATGGAAGACATAACCTCGCTGCAAGTTAACAGCCTTGGCTCTAAGTGCTTGCTTTCCCCACATGCTGTTTGCCCTGTGTAAAGCATGCTGGCAATGAGAGACAATGAAATTGCAAAGCTTTTCTGAAACAGATGTGTCTCAAAAATTTCAAGCACAGTCTTTTAATGAAGTTGCCCTTTCTTCTACTTTTACTTGTTATATCATGTCCCCTCCAGATGCCTCTTATATAATACTAACGAACAGTTTAATGACATCAAAATTAAGGATCGTCACCATGGAAATCATAGTAAAAGGTCATTTCTCCCTCTCTTCTCACACATATGGTCTAAAAAGCTTTTCATGCAAGTAGCAAAAAACTACAAGGTGCAGGTAATGGCTATGTATGGGTGGGAATACCTGTTTGCCTGCAGATCAAGGACTGCATTCCTCAGCCTCAGCTTCCTTAACATCACAATAACAGAGGACAATCAATCAGTCGGCAAAGAGAAGTATTGAAGTCACTTGATTTCTGGGTGCTCACATTTTTGTCCTATAAACATGACCTGCTTTCTCAGTTCAACATGTCAATCCCATAGAGGGTTAATTCTGAATTCATGCTCCGAGATACTTCCATATGGTAAAATGTATGAGCATTTGCTTAAACTTTTAATTGAATGTGGTCCCAGTTCATCATTGTTCACTTAATTTGCATTTGGGAGTATATTATTATTTTTTGAAAACCTTTCTGTAAAATACAGATTATAGATTGTTTGATGATTCAAGTAAAGTGACTCAGTGGGGGAAAGTGTACAGTGAGTCCATTGAATTGAAGAAACAGTCACAAAGCAAAAACATGAAGAGTTCTTAAATCCTTAAACCTTTCCTGTATTTTAACTGTGAAATACACAGACTTTAGATCTATATTGTGCTAATAGTAATTTTCAGTGCTGTATTAGGTGTCAGAGGGATTTGTGAGTTTTCTGACCTAGTGCATTTCAGCTATACCAGGTCCAAGAGAGTTTGAATTTCTTTGCTGACAAAAAATATTTTTAAAAGAATATTTACTGCATTTCAGGAAGCTGAGCTCCAAAGCAACAATTGTGTTGGTTTAGCAATTGCAGTTTTACTTTTCTTAAACTCCTGATTCTTCAAGTAACATCTGTAAAACTCAGCCTTGAAACCACTGCTAAAGCCAAACTAGTTTGCAAAAAGTTTTGGAATTAGCTGAATCCATCTAAACTCATCTGTTACAGTTAAACTGAGACCCATCTGGAATTGAATCTATTGAAAGATGTGAGGTGCAAAATTATGGGGTTTTACAAGTAAATCAGCAGTAAAAGGGTCTAGGGAGAATGTGGGGCTTCCCCTGAATGAGACACAAACCAGATGACAGAGCAACAGAAAAGAGCAAAGTACTCAATGCCTTCTTCACTTTAGCCTTTCCTGTTAAGGGTGTCCTTCACTAAAGAAAACTGCCACTCTCTTCTCTGTGATATCTAGACAGGACAAGTATTAAAATACAGGAAACTACAGCTAAATATAAGACAATGCTTATTTATATGTAGGTGATCACTACAACAGGCTGCCCAAAGAGGAGATGGAGATTCCATCCATTCAAAACCTGGTGGGATGAGGTCCTGGGCAACCTGCTCTGGATGACCATGCCTAAACAGGCATTGAACCAGGTGATCTCCATGGATCTTACCCAACCTCATCCATTCTGTGATTCTGTGATAAAACTGAGCAAAGAAAGCCAATTGCTTCTTCTACAATAGACAAAAGCCAGAATCATGGCATTTTCCCCTTAATGTAATCTAATCTATACAGAAGTACCCCAAAATAATAATTTCTTATTTAAATTAACTGCTGGATTTTTCCAAGTATTGCATTGCCAGTGGAATTCCTCTGACTATTTCAAGTCGAGGTGGTCTGATTGCCGATAGATTTACATTACTTCCATTGCAATTGACAGTCCTTTTTAAAGACGTTGGAAAGTCTCTGTTAACTTTATTTCTAAAGCTGTTTTGGTAAGAGATAGGGAAGAAGAAAATGTGTCTTACCTATGATTGGTGCTGTAATTTATTTGGGTGGTTCTGTGTGCCTGCAGAACAGCCTGGCAGACCAGACCACAGTGAACCCCATCATGGCAAGGATTACTACCTTGCAAGTAAATCCCTTGCTAGTGGTGATAAAGGTGCACCAAACCTACAAGCAGAGCTCAACCATCTATTAATCATGGAGCAAAGCAGAATACTGCCTGTGATTCTACAGAATGGATGGTGTTTTTCCTAAACCATAGTGTTTTCTGAAAGTCTTCAAAATTGTTTTGTTTTGGTTTCTGAAACTTGTGAAATACATATCTTCCTCTAGTCTGAAAAAGGGATGACAAAAAAGGGGTATGGCAAAGATCTGCAAAACCATGAGTGGTATAGAGAAGTTGAATAGAGACCAAGTATTCACTGCCTCTTCCAAAACAAAACCTGTGAGGGATCAAATGAAATTATTAGGAGCTACAGTGGGAAAAATAGAAGAGTTTTCTTCATGTAGCAGAGAGCAGAGTTAAGGAACTTCTTGCCAAAAGGTATGGTCAGTGCCAAAAACCTACAGGAGCACTAGGGGAACCGGACAACTTTATAGGAAATTAAACCACTGAGGGTTATTACATACTCAGGCCCTATACTTAGATCACAAAGTCTCTGAGCCACTCAGTAGATGGAGGCTACGAAGTATCCCATGTACTTACCCTGTTTGTAATCCTTCAGAAACATTCCTATTTGGTCACTTTTCCTTGGAGTCTCCTCTTAAGGAAAAGCAGAAGTCTGTAATGAGTAAATGAATCAGTAAGATGTATCATTTTACAATATTATTGCAATAAGAAAACGTTGCTTTATGCAGTTCTATTAATGTGATTACCAAAATTATAAATACTATTCATTTGTATCACATCAATGTCTGACTCTTAAAAGTAAATAGTTCTGTAAAATAAGATATTATATATGTCAAAGAGGCTGTGTATTGAAATAAAGGTTTTAAAACGCAATGACATTCAATTAGAATGCAGCTCAGGTGAAAACAAGCACAGCAATACCTGAATAAAACACATTTAGCCTAAGTAAATTTTATAGGCACCAATCTTTGATACAAGCATCTCCTTAAAGTAGTTGTAGGTTTTAACATAGCAAAATCAAAGAAAAATATGTAAGGTAATGTTAACTTTTAATCCTTAAAAACACACACAAGAAGAGGTTGAAAATCTCATTTAGAACTTGAGGGTGAGGGAAGGTTAGATTGAGAAGGAAGCATGTTCTTTATGAGGCAGCAGCAATTTGTTCTTCTCTAGCAGCCGTTCAGACATGAAAGTCTACTAAACTATTGTCTGGGTCCAATAAGACACATGAGAGTTCAATTGATTCCCCAATGTGAATTAAGACACAAACGAGGTCTAGACCCTGCCATGTACAGGGACACCTCCCACTAGACCAAGTTGCTCAAGGCTTTATCCAACCTGATTTTGAACACTGCCAAGGTTGGAGCATTCACAACCTCCCTGGGCAACCTGTGGCAGTGTCTCACCACCCTCACAGGAAAAAACCTTTTCCTGATTTCTAATCTAAATTTCCCTTCTTTCAGTTTGCACCCATTACCCCTTGTCCTATCTCTGCAGTTCCTAGGAAAGTTCTCCTCTCCAGCTTCCCTGTAGGCCTCTTTTGGATACTGCAAGGGAACTGGTGACCTGACAGTATTTTACTGGCCCTTCTGGTGGCTTCCTTTGGGTTTCTGCAGCTTTCAATGTTAATCCAGCTCTGGCTATAATAAATGCAAAGGGCTTTAGGAGTCCTGTCTCTCACCAGAGGCTTTATGTAAACCTGAACTAGTCATTTTTCTCCAGCTTCCCTGTAGGCCTCTTTTGGATACTGCAAGGGAACTGGTGACCTGACAGTATTTTACTGGCCCTTCTGGTGGCTTCCTTTGGGTTTCTGCAGCTTTCAATGTTAATCCAGCTCTGGCTATAATAAATGCAAAGGGCTTTAGGAGTCCTGTCTCTCACCAGAGGCTTTATGTAAACCTGAACTAGTCATTTTTCCTCTACAAGTTAGCTTTGATGTCATCTTTTTTATTCCTTCAGTATTACTAACCCTAACTTGATGTTAATATTGATGCTACCAAGTGATAGTCACACTAAGTTGTGACTGCTGCCATGGGATTGTGAGGGGAGAAGCAGAACTTGAAACATTTCTGTTGCCAGAAAAATATGTTGTAGTTAGCTCACAGGCAGTGGAATTACAGCGATTAGTGTTCAGGCCAGTGCTCTACTCTATCTGTAACTACTTTTCAAAGCCTTGGGAAACACTGAAATTCTATTTGAACCTCTCAGTCCTGAATTAGAGTCTATCAATGCCAACAAAACAACAGCCACAAGAAATCTGAACGCAATAAAAATAGTAGCTCCTGATTTACTCTTCAGTGCTGATGGCCACAGCAGCTGTGCTGCTGGGTGTCATCTTGGTGGAATAAAAAAAAAAAGCATTTTATAAAAACCAAGCTAAAGGCACTATTTTAAATTTTCTTTTAAAGTGTATAAAGCTTTAATTAGAACTACTTAGCTGGGAAGCTTATAAATATTTGAAGAACAGTAAGATGCAGTTTACTCTTACATATATCTTGGCACAAATTGGGGTCACGTGTAATTATCAAAATGACAGAATCCTTTTTGAGATCATTCTAAGAGAATCACATTTCTGATCAGTGTTGGGAATAACTAATATTAATGAGTGACACTGAACCTTTAATGTACTTCCTTCTTATTCTTTAAAAGGATTACTTATGTTCAGAGCTTCATTCATTCTGGAATAGGCTGTTCCACATCACTTCTTGTGACAAGTACTAGAGTTCTGTTTTATTCTGTGTTTTCAAAGTTAATTGGCAATGTTTAACTAAATATTAAATATAATTCCCCATAAAGGTTTTAAACCTGAATTTTGAGTGAGTGTATAATGTGAGAGACATTCTGACTACTTCAGATGTTCTCACGCTACCACTGAAAACTATATTTAGCTGTTGCAGTTATAGGTTTGTCTTTAAATGCTACCAAGGTCAAAATGTTTTCCTATGGAAAAACATTAGCTAGAATTCAAAAATGGAAACTACTTTAGCTTATCACAATTCAGTCTTTCTGATTTGATCAAGTCTCTTAAATACCAGATATTTTAGAAGAATTTTAGTTGGAGCAAATCTCCTTTGTGACAACATGTGCACTATGTACATGGGTTACGGGTCTTCTCTTAAAAATACTGCATTATTCCCAGTTGCTGTTTTCTGATGATTCATACCAGATTCGCTTCCCATTACAACTCACTATCATTTAATGCACTTTCAACTCCAGAGCCAGCCAACATTAGCACTGTGAACTGCCCACTGGGGATCACATTACAAAAAGAAATCAGGTGCTCCAGATTCTATTAATTTCATTCATAATTATCAGTGGATGAGATCCTCAACCTTATATGTCTGTTAATAGCTTCTTGGGTGCTTCTCACTGTATTGTTTAGTACAGGCTAATATTTAATCTAGCATAAGATGAAGTGCTTTTATTGATGGCTGATTTCAAGTAAAGGGGAGACTCCAGGTGCCAAATACTTACTTGTGTGAACATGCTTATTTGGTCTAAGACACAGAGTAAAGTAAATGTGAAATAAACCTGTCACTTAAGAGGGTATTTTAATTGACTTACTGTATTCCTGTTATGCCTTGGCATTGATCTTACCCAGGTTTTACATTTTGGCTCTATGAATTTCCTTGGGAAGAATGCTTTTTAGATTTGCTTCAGATCCTATGGCAACCCTAGGACAGGCAGTTTCCACTTCAAACTAAGCACCAGACACAATCTCAGATTTGCTATCCACTTGGCACGTAGATACTTGAAATGCATGCTTCATCTAGAGGGACTATATCCTGCACAGGACCACTTCCAACTTCTATTGAGGGAACACTTGTGTTTTTTAAAGTATTCTTTACAATTTGCTTCAGATCCTATGGCAACCCTAGGACAGGCAGTTTCCACTTCAAACTAAGCACCAGACACAATCTCAGATTTGCTATCCACTTGGCACGTAGATACTTGAAATGCATGCTTCATCTAGAGGGACTATATCCTGCACAGGACCACTTCCAACTTCTATTGAGGGAACACTTGTGTTTTTTAAAGTATTCTTTACAAAAGTATTCACACCAGGCTGTGGAATTCACTGCACAAATAACTGAGATTTTTACATCATCTAAGTAACAGTAAGTTCACTACAGACATTAACATAATTGTATATTACAGATACCTTCCCCTCCTGCTTCCCTAACACCCTCACACACCCAACACTGCAGTGGAAGTCAGACCGGTTCAGGAACAAACAACTTACTCCAAATGCTCACAATTTCTGCTTTTCTAAGCCATGTCAGTTGCTGAAATAAACAGTTAGGAACTGCAAACAACTCGATATATTAGAAACCCTTCAAAATGGTAGGTAAATGCCACACTACAGGAGTTGTTCACATCCCTTAGATAAAGATGATTGAATTTAGAATTAAAGTAATACTAAAGCAGAAAGACAAGACATTTGCCAATTTTGGCAGCTAGTGCTTTGCTTTTGACTCCGGTAGATCCATAAGCCTTCACTGAGTTCACTATGTATTGTCTGGTTTTCCTTGTTTGCATTTTGTTTGTTTAGGGGTTTGTTTGATGTTTATATTTTCCTGTTGGGGAAAAAGGAAGGCATTGGCATACATGATATGCTGCGACTCGTTGCATCCTGAGTTTAGGATAGAGTCTTGCACCGAAGAAGAATCTGTGCTGTGCTCTGCTCTCATTTGGATTTTAAGATCATATTCCTCAATGTTACTACTGGATACTGTGTCCTGGGAGTTCAGTACCGGTCCCAACCTCGTAACACTTTGCTGTAACTTCTGGTACTGTCACATACACATACTCTCATTTATATTTTATCCATACCAGTATTGGTACTTCAGTTACAAACCTCTACACCATGATGTATTATTTATTTAATCTCAGTCTGTTTGAAGCAGACAGTTTACATCTGTAGCTCCTATCTAGGCTCCACTGCAAACCCAACACTTCCTACAATATGGAAAGTAATTTATGATAGAGACACCAAATCCCAGGACAGAACTCCTCCTCTTCCAGCAGGCACAGGTTGTATCATTAGCTGAAGAGCTGTCACTCTTCATTGTGGCTCCCAATGATTCAATGAGACTCAAGATTCCACTGGAATCCCATCCAGGATAGATTAATTTAATTTAAATTTTTTCCTGTTTGTTTAATTTCCTGCCATGGTAACCATGGCGATAAGTTGTGCAAGAATTAACAGAATAATCTGAAATATGTTAAATAGATCATGTCACTCAGTATCCATTTTAATGTGTGCCATCCTTCAGATATTAGCTGGGAATGCCATCAGTGCTGAGGTCCAGTGGACATCTGTAAATACTATTAAAGTAATTGAGCCAGCTCCAGGCTTTAGCAGGAGCATTTGCTACCACTTAAAGTACAGTATTTCACTTTTCTGGGCCAGTTCCAAAGTACAGCATCACATTATGGGCAAGTCCCAGTGCTTTCTGTTTATTTATTTAGGAGGAAAATTAAACCATAGAAGCAGAGCATTATACACGGCTATTAGCGATGCACTTGTGCTGAAAAGGTTTTAAGGATTTATTCAGCAAGATCAGGAGCAGTTCTATAGGCTGTTTCTCCATTTTATGTTCTTTGCATTACTGTACAGTGTGGGTTTTCTTATAATCCTATTGTGCTATTTGCATTCACTGGAGTAGGTGACTGTGGTGAATTTTAAAGATAAAAATGCTTCAAGGAATGTATATATCCCTTGCTATATTTGGAATGAAAAATGAGGAAAAGAGTTTGCAAACAAGACAATAAGTAAACTAGATAGATCATAAACGGAATACAGGAAAAAATCATTCTTTAATCACAAGCAGCAAGACATCATTATCTTGGAGTTAAGGTTGCTAAGCAACTTAGCTGGTACAAAACCTACACAGCAGAAACCTTACTGTTAATGAACTACAAGTGTGGTAATGTCCAGGGTAACATGGATTAAACTGATAACATTGTATTTCCTATATTCCCTTATCAGTACAAACCAGACAAGTCATAGTCAAAGGACAATCTGATTCCCATTTTTCATTCAATTAATTTTTCATTTCATTGAACCCTTTACCACTGTGCAATAATAAAAATGTAGTCTAGAAGACAATGGGCAATGGACAGTGCAATAAATACCAAGTGAGGGCAGAATTTTCAAGACATATTTCCACTTACTACACAGACTATGGGAAGTGTCTTACCTGAAGACCTCTTTTGTGCTTCTCCTTACTTCATTCATAAAAATCCTGTAGTTCCTGTAGAACTTGAAGACCATTTAGGAATTTTCATCTTTAGGTCTAAATACTACTTGTCAGTCCAGGTTATTCAGTTAATTTGTCTTAAAGACACAGAAATCACTCTGGAAACTGTTAGTGGAAAGATAAAACAAGTAGAAAATAATAAATCCCCTTAAAACACTCTGTAGACAGACTCAATTTGTCACAGTAATTACAAAAGGTCCTCCAGGTATTTGCTAAATAAGCATTTGATGTGAAAGGAGGCTGAAGAAGCCAAAATGATGACTAGAGTTCATCATAATAATATAATAAAATAAGTCAGGATATGTGAATCACAGGAGTGGGGGAGAAAGGAGATTACCCTTAAATCTAATTTTTCCCAGGAGAGGGAAAAGCTGAAATCCTCCTCATCCCCATCAAAACAAAATTCTGCCATTTCAGGAACTACCTCCCTGGCTTCTTTCAGCATTGCCCACACCCTCGTGCCCTGAATTTGTCTGGAGCTGACACTGGTGTCTCCAGAGGTTGAATGAGACCCCTCAGTCACCATGGGGCTGAGCTCCTCTCAGCATCCAAGGTGCTAAGACAACCACCACTTGTACTGGGGCAGAGCTAGTACAGCATGCTCCTCCTGCTTCTGTTCCTTACCTATATTCCAGGTTATTATTATAGGTCTCAAGCAAAGAAATCCAAAAGTTCAAACAGTGGCACTTTCAACATCAAAATTCAATTCCTTCACCTGATGAAATATAAGGATTTACTGGGTCACTGTTCAGCTTCTTGAGCACTCTATTCTGTATTTCAGACCATGGAGACAAGTTTAATAAAAGATAAAACAAATGCATTTAAAGCTGATTTAGCTAAACAACTTTATTTCCCATATACCTTTATTTCCCATATACCTTTGAACCACCAAGGCTACCACAGTCCCTACACTAACACTGTCTCTTAACAGTAGGTCTACAATTACTTTTCAACTATGCAACCCTTGAGATTATTTTTTTCTGGATCCTTGTTGCCTTAATACTCATCCCAAGGGCTTTTAATCTCAAGAATTTTTCCTCAGCTGCTCCACTGACCATAAAGCATCAAAGAAAGACAGGGAGGGGAAGACATTAAACACCCAGTGAGAGATTTCTGCTGACTTCAGTAAACATTAGATCAAGCAAATAACCATGCATCAAGCCCTGCTTCGATTAATGGGTTTCAGGAGAACATATTTCATAAGCAAAGCTCCCAGAAAGAAAACATTCATCCTCGTTGCTCTGAACTGTCTTTTAGTAGATAGAGGATGGAGTTGAAGCACAGTGGAAGTGGGTTACCAGCACATGACCATGAGCAAGAGAATTATTACACCAATTCCTCATGTAGGAACCACAGAAGAAGTTGAATAACTAACTGTCCAGGGAGTGTGGTCTGTCTTTATAAAACCCAAAACAGAATACAAGTCTTCTGCATCCCAGATGAATGTCTAAGTCAACAGATTAGTTTTACCAGCACTGGAACAGCTCTCCTTTTAATGGTACCAGCTGCCTGGCCTTTGTAACCCAGGCTCCTTACCAATGCAGCTTTGAGATACTTGTGTCTCTTATGCCAGGTTGTGCCTCAGGCAGTTTGAACTTCCAGATTTCTTTGGCATGAGTCTACCTTTCATTGGATGACGCTGAATTGAATTACCATCTTTCTTCTTTTACTCCTGTGCTCAAAAGGGAAAATTACCAATATCCTGTGACATTACTCTCTCCAATGTAGGAAGTTCAGTTAATTTGGACTAAGAACTTTGCAAACCCATGAGCTGAAACAATTTGTGATAGTTAGCTGTAGGGTGTCCTCTGTGGATATTTTTCTTCTTTGGTACCACTTATACACATTACTTATAACCAAGCTCATTGTCACACCTTATTAAGAGCTGTTTAATATGTTTTCTTCTCTTTATGCTCAGGAAGGGGAAGGAAGCTCCAAGAAAAGATGGGAAAAAGAGAGCCATCATTTTGATAGCTCTGCAGTAATGAATAGTTATTGCTGTCTCCAGACTCCTTAGGGAAATGACCCATCTCCGGAGTGATTGAGCCTGTGACTGCTGTGTGGTCTCACCTCAAGGCCAGCTGTTGAACTTTCAGGCAGAAGTAGTCATCTTTCTCTGATCAGCCCCTGTTCCTTCTCTTCCTCAGCAGGGTATTGACCTGAAGCCTCCTTGTAAATCATGGTGATCATTCTTCACTGTTCCGAGAGCAATTCAACAGCTGCAGAAAACTCCCCGCAGGGTAACGAGAAAGCACCTGGTAACTGCCTCACTTTGCAGTGCAAAATAAGAAGTTTAGGACAAAAGCACTAGGGGGAAAGCCGATAAATGTCTGTAAATGACTTGTACACATGCTAATCAAACCAAAATGTGTTTACCGGCATTGAACAAGAATTTCCTTTTCAAAGGGGGGGGGAGGTGGAGTGGCGCTCTTTCCACTCATTTTGCCCTTTTTCTTCCTTCTTAAGATGGAAGAAGCAAGTATTTGAGACTGAACTGAATCCACGAGAACTCTGGCAGGATCTCTGTTTGCTCTTCCCCATGAAGTTTGATTTTCAAAGGAGTGAGATACCACACCTGGCACAGTTATGTACCTACCTCATGACTGTGTTTGAGTGCAGAGGAGTTGATGCAAACTGCCTTGGATGGCACCAAGTGGAGAGAAGGCTCGCGGTGGCTCGGCACCATCAACCTCCTTCCCTTGTCCCTACAAATCAGAACTCTTAATTCCACTTTCTGGGTGAAAGGGTCTTTTTCAGCAGTAAAATAATTTCACTCACTTCTATTTCATTTGATGCACCCCACAGACAGACACCTGGGGCAGCTGCTCCTCTTGGGTTCATCCTGTCAGAGCTCTGACACCGAATGCCTTATCCCACTTCACTGTCATGCTTTGTCACACATATTAGGGATTCACATTAGCTTGTGGCTTCAGTTTCTGCAAGAAACCTGTCTTATTCAGCCAGGAACTAGAAGGCTTGTATAACAGTAATTCCCTGTTTCTCCCATAGCATCTCACATGGCAAGGCTTCTTTGGAAACTTCTGCCTGGCAGTCTGCTCCAGTCTCCCGCAGAGAACCTGAAAAATAGCATTTCTTTTCCTCTAATGTTCCTTTGCAACATTTCTTGTAGTTTTACACTAGAAAAGATTAAAAAGAAGCAAAATGCCATGACCAACAAGGAGTTCTGTACTAGGTGACAATTTAAGCTGCAATTGTGTAATAAGAGATTGTTAGGATGGCAGTTTGTTACAGCTTTGCAAGAAACAGCGTGCGATGCTGCAGTTATATTTAGAGATTGTCACTCTGAACTGTGAAGCCTCCACTGCCTTGGTCAAAAGTCTCTCCAGTGCTTCAGCTTGTTTTCCCTTTGTACTTGGCTCACATTTCAGAGTTCAACCTACAGAATAAAAGTTCTATTTCTTCCTTATTTAACACCCAGAACTTCTTTTAACCTGTGCAGGTGTTTGGGGTTTTCTTTTCCTCTGAACCTTCCCCCTTTGTGCAGGACATTGGGCTACAAATGGTACATGAAATATGCATTCACCTTTCCCCTTCATCCATTTTAAAGGCCCTGAAGAACTGTATATTCCTTACAAAAAAATACATTAACACAGAAAATGAAGAACAATTCAATCAAAATAATAAATATAATTTCTCTCTGAGATAATTGTCACCTCTAAGAATTATTATCTCTTTTTTTATCCTATTTCCTTGGGTACAAGAAAAGAGCTTTGCTATGATATCTGCAGGAGCTGCTGTAGATTTTTATCCTTCTAATCTCATAACCATCATTAATGTTGTTAATTCCATATTATAACTACCAAAAAGCTTAGAATACACAGCAAAAATGACATATCCCAGATTCCACATCAGTTTCCACATTACAGGCTTGATTTGTGGGTTCCCAGCGTTTCTGATTATGTGATTATGTGCAACTCTGAGCCATTGCCACCAGTTCACTGGACTATTTCCAGTTCTCAGTAGCCTACGCTGGAAATTATGTCACTGTTTTTGAAATATCAGAACAACTTTTATTCTAAACTCAGTACAAAACTTGAGGTATTGAGAGGTGGGGGTTTTTAATAGTTTTGTTGTGTGTATTTTGGGGGGTTTTTTTTGGTTAATGAAAACTAGGAGTTTAACAGAGGGGAAGCTTGGATTTCATCATCAACCAATTAACTCTTTTCCCATTCTTCATCAGAATATCCAAACTGTGCCTATGAAATCTTTACTAAATCAAACAGGTATACTCATTCCTGGGGAATGTTTCTGGTTTGAGTAGCTGACATACTTTAAGAAAAAAAACCAGCTTGCAGAGCTTTCACTAGATAGAGTTTGATGCATTTTGTGCCCCTGTAGACTTGTATCTCAAATTTTAACAGCACACTCACTAGTGCTTCAAGCCAAGAAGTGAACCTGCCTGCACAGCTCTGCAGCTTTAGTGGCTTCACATTTGATTATACTTACACCCTACTTAGTCTTGCAAAGCATAAGAGAACTATGTTTCAGATTTCTTAGAAAGCAGGCTGAGCCAGCAGAGCTCACGAGACCTGTGCCACTTCACTGACGTTAGATGCCAAACCTGTTTAGCCCTTCAAGTTACGAGATCCCCAAATAGTTTTTCCTTCACAAGTGACTGTATTGACTTTAGCTCCAAGAGCAGGTGTTAAGTTTCATCATACAATTTAAAACGATAGTATTGCAATTTATTTGACAGAATTGACTCAGCTTCCTGTGGGAACTGGTGCCAAGCTCCATTGTGCAGCTGGGGGGTGGGGAGGGATAGGAGCAATGCTGACCCTGATACTGAAATATTAACTAGAAATTTCACTAATTCACAAGATTATGCTGTACTTAAAAAAATGTAGCCACAATGTACCTTAAGTCATAAATTTTAACTCTGTTTCTGAGTATACTGAGCTTCAGAATAACTGCCCTGAATAACAAGGCTCCAATCTAGGTCCTAAGATCTAATATTGCAGCAGTTATAAAATTTAGAAATATGACAAAAAGATAATAAGCTGCAAATCTGGAGTTGAAGTAGGTTCTAGGTCTCCGACACAAGGGGAACTGAAGCTGTCAGACAGAAGAAACGAGGAGAAAGTTCTTTCCCACTTCAGTGCTGCAGGAAAAGCAATTTAATCAGAAGATGAGGCTCTTCTCTTTCTATTCCACTGCCAGAAAAAAAGAAGGAACCACTTCTGACTTACTAGGTCAGCATAGTTGCAAGGCTTTGTACAATAACAGAGATGCAAGTACTTTCTTATGCTCTGAGGAAGGCATACACATTAATTTTATACTTTGCTGAGCACTTTTGGAGCTACTATCACCAGCTGGGCAGAGCAGGGAATGTCTTTTCAGTGGTAATACTTTTGAACACTGTTTCATGTTTTCACAAAAAGTACTGCATCATCCATATATACCAATTCACTGCAAAAAGCATTTCAGACTGCTGGTTTATATGTTCCTAGCAGAGTTAACCCGACCCTGTTCTTTAGAGAGAATTCATTTCAGCTGAAATATCTAACTCTTTCATAAGACCTCAAATTCAGCCACTTTCCACCTCCCATGCTCAACTATGGCTATTTTGTCATCCAGAATCCTGTGCAATAATCACTTTTTGCAAGAAATCAGATTAAGCAGTTAATCGGGGAAAACCATTTTAGTGCATTTTAGTACTTTACAATTCATATAGAAAAAAAGTGAAAATGTAGAATATCTCAAGCTTTTGGGGGTGAGTGGAAAGGCATCGTATTTTAAGGAAAGCTTTCTACTGGTTCATAAAGATAGTCAAAACAGGGTGTGCTAATGCTATGGCATTTGGGAAAAGGTATGCATGATTTTAAGGCTAATTTGATAAATTGCCATCATTAAGGACTTGCTAATGGCTAGGTCTAATGCAGCTGCTCGAGTGCTTAAGAGTAGTATGGTGCCTGCTCTTTGTTCTTGTGGAGAAAATGCTTGACTAACATTGGTGACAGAATGGGCTGATTGCCACTGCATTCCCACCTGGGGAACAGAATTTAGCTCTTGGAAGTCATACAATTGAGGACTTGGTTTGAAACCAGATAAATTAGAATTAGCAACAGTATTATCCAAAGAAATCTCTCTAGGATTCAGATTGAGATAATTGATAATATACACTTACTTTATACTCAGATCATACCTGAACCAGACTCAGAGAAAAGCAGTAGGCAAACCTAAGGCTTAACTCCAAAGACACGGGACCAAGGCACATTGAGCATTTTGGTTACACTGAGCTCAGTGAAGATGACTGAGCTTATATTCCCCCAACTTTAGGCATTAATGGGGCACCTAGGTCAGGTGTGTGTCAGCCTTGCACTGCCTCATGGTCAGTAAAGGCAGAGAGGTGCTTTCAAGGGTGATGCAAGTCTCAGGTAAGGATCAGATCTCTTCAAGACCTAATCCTTCTCTTATTTCTACAGAGTCTTAACTGAAAAATGCTAAATTGGTTGAATTTAGGTTTGGGACTCTGCAAGTTCATATGAAGAAAGGTTTAGGGCCATAATGCCTGTCTCAATAAAAATTTTACAACATGCAAGAGAATTTTTACAAGTAATGTTCATAGACCTATTTGACCCTACGTAGCTAATGGAGATAGAAATATTATTGTATTATCAAATAAAGCAAATACTTACCAAATTAATACACAAGTCCCTACTAAATTTACATTTTTTCTCTCTTCCCTGAGCTCAACTAATACTTAAGTATGCTGGTGTCCAGATAATCCATCTCCAACAGAAATCTTTGAAGAAAATCACTATTACCCAGAGACTGAAAGGATAAAAGAGGCAAAAAAAGAATTCTCTTTGAATGGAATTCAAGTGGGAAAGAACAGAGTACATTTCATCTTGATATTTTTGATTTTGCTATCATATTGATAAGGAGAATATATATTTTTTATATTGACTGAGATTTCTGGGAAAAAAACCATCAGCAGAGTAGCTCTTTTGTTTTCAAAACTTTCATGATGGCAGTTGAAATGGTGTCATTTCTTATGTCTTTAATATATTTAATCTGCACTTAATTCTGAAAGAAAACCATGTAATCCACTTAATGAGATGGAGTTAAAAACAGCAGAAAGGGGTAGGTGCTAAAATATATAATGAATTTTTGCAGCTGTTTATATTTAGGGAAATAATAAATTCTATCCAAGAAGTCAAAGAAATGAAAGAGAAAGCAAATTCTCATTCTATGCCTTGAGTCTGATGGGCTGTTCTCCAGAGCACTAACAATTTTCAGAGCAAATAGCTCAAGATCTCATTAAGCCATGGACTACTTTATGCATATTAAAACACTAAGGTCTGTCTTGTGGCTCAGATGTGCTGCAGAAGTGTAAAATCTCACTTAGTTCTACTGCTGCTTTTCTGTCCAGCTTTACCAAAGTGCTTTTGAACTGGAAAGAACTTCTGTACTGCATATTTTTTTTTCTCAAATTGGTGAAATCAACCCACACTTGGTTTGGTACTAAGGAATGCAGTTATTCTATCATCAAAGGCTTTATTCTGTGATCAGTTCACAAAATAACATGTGCTATAAAGCCTTAAGCATATTAAAAATGATGGACAGATAGGCTTTCCCATCCTCAGGTTGTGCAAACATATTTCTCATTTACATAATCATCATACATGAATATTCCTTGCATCAAAAATTAACTACCATTTACCGTTAGTTTATCTACAGTCAGTAAAACTGTAAAAGGAAAAATGTTGTCTTTAGCCAAATGAATCTCGTCTAGAAAAAAAGTGCCATCTTGTCCCCTCAAAAAATTGAAAGAAATCAAGCACAAAAACTGAGGGAAACAGGTAAAAAGATGTTCCCTGTTAAATATACAGTACTTACTTCAATGAAACGCTATTTAAAGAATAAGCAGTTCTCAAGACATTTACTTGATTCTTCATCCTAGTGTGTTAAAACATAATTTGATCACCATCCACTCTTGAGTAAATTCTGACTCTGGAGGGCCACAATCTTATAACCAATTCAACAGCTGGAAGCTCCAGATTTAAGGCTGAAAGTAAGGTTCAGCTGTTGTAAAAGTGAAAACAATTAACTGTATAAGGCCTGTGGCAGCTTCTCTGGCATTTGAACTTTCAGATCAGGATTGTGTGTCTTTTGGGTCCTTTACTGAAGTCACACAGGCTTCCTTGGTATTCTGAATGATGTCACTGTGAGGTGATGCCCCAAAGACAAATATTGAGCCTCTGAAGGGGTCAAGACCCCAGGCACAAAATCTTTAACTATCAACATGAAAACTCCCAGGTATTTTCAAGCCAACAGGATTCCACTGGAGCTTTCAAAAAGTAATGGACTAATGGCCATATGAAGCTGCCAACATGAAACAGAGATCCTTAAGCACTTCCTCACCTCTATCCTTAAATCAATCAGTAATAACAACTCCTACTGCTGAACTTACCTTTTCCTGCTAGATACTAAGACATTTACTTGGGAAACTGTAACATACCTTCTTATCTGCCCAGTAAAAACAAGCAATATCGTTGATGCCTTCTCAACTGATTTAATCCCCGTGTATGTTCTTTCTTTAACAGTTTGTATGACTTTTTTCCCTGTTTTTATTGATTTATTAGCAAAGCAAGCAATTACTGGGGGGAGAGGGAGAAAAGAAAAATAGCGTGTCGGACCAGTGGGATAGAAAAAGCATGACATAAGAAGGCAAGAAGAGACAAACTTGGTCTCAGAGCAGTTGCCATGGCACTGTGTCTGACTCCTTGTCTAGAACAGCTGCAGATTTACTCTCAGGCAGGTAGCAGCAGGCACAGGAGTCAGTTTTCATCCACTCTGGGAGAGGAAATTTATTTTTCCCTCACCTCTTGGGCATTTAAACTCAACCTTGTTCACAGTGCCAGGAAATACTGAGCTGACCCCAAAGTTCATATACAATAGGAGTTGGTCTACACCACTTCCCACACTGACTCTTCTCACTTTCAGCCTCTCACCTTCACCACCAAGCCTGTGCCAATGAATCTCTCTCCAAAACTTTTTCAGTGTTCTGTATAGCAAAGTAATTCCTGTTATTCTACTTTTGAATCTACAACATACCTTTTCCTTTCCTTCACTGAAATTTGATTTACCCAAGTGACCTAGAAGACACTGAAAAGTCCAAATCTTATCTTCATAATAATTAAAAAAATATTTTCAATGATTGCACCTATCAATCTATATAATGTCAAAGAGAGGAGAAGCATTAACTCCTCCTTCTACAACTTAATCTCATTGAATAAGCTGATAAAAAGACAGATTTCTTTTTTCTGCAGCCTTGAAGGGAGCTCTTTTGGGGCACTTTGTCTCTTTGACCTAAATGACATCACCTATTCTCAGGGTTTCTAAAAGTCACTTTTGCCTCTGAGGGATCTAAATCTCTGCTGGCTGTACTTTGAGCTCCCATACTTAGCACCACAATTGAAGGTGTACCTTGTCACCTCCAGCTAACTAATAAAAAAGAGTTTGAAGTTTGTCAGATCTCTTTCCCCTTCCGTCAAACTTTTCCATCATTAGTGCACTCAAACCTCTTTCTCTATTAGCTAAGCTGTTGCTAAATCCTATCTACTTTCACTTCGTTTTATAAACCTGTTTTCCTCTCTCTGATCCTGAAACCATAGTATATACTTTTGACATTACCCCTTTTCCTGCCTGTCACCCTGTGTTACTCGGTTTATTGGGAATACAGCTGCCAACCACTCCATCTGGCATCTGGTTTTGCCATTCCTTTGTCTTTCATATCACATTTAGGCTTTTCATTTTCAGCTTCAGAAGTCTCTGACTCTTACCGAAACTGACACCTCAGGCTTTAGCTTAGCCTGTGGTGCCTTCTGAACCCTCCACTCCAAATGCCCTGTGTTTCTCAGTCCTTTCCATAGTGCTGTCAATACTTTCACACCTTTTTCCAATACTATCCTTCTGTTTGGAACAACCTCCATAGATTTTTAGGTTAAGAGTTGCTTCATCTCTGTCCTATCGATTATAAATCACAGGATTCTTATCATAGAAAGTGTAATTCTTCATGTATCTTCATTCTAACACCAGATAAAAGGATGAAAACCTTGGTAAATCCTGCAGAAAAAATAGTTTAAACCTTTTCTTTCTCATAAATAGTTTCTACATTTGAAATCAGCAATTATTCCTCCTACATTTGCAAAACAGATTAGAGATTACAGCAGCACTCAATCCACATTCAGTTCATTATCTATCAATGAACATTGGTTTAGATTCTTCCACGAGTAACATGGGGCCATGGTGAAGCTAAACGTGTATAGAATTAACACAGAAAAAAGCAATTACTGATAATTCGATTTTTTTACAGCTGATTTATTATTATGAGATTTGGTGAAGCACAGTCTCCCATATGAGGGAAAATTAAAAAGCGAGGATGAAGTGCCTACAACAGATGTACACACTGTCACAAGGAAAGTCAGTTGTGTCAGTCTTTTGGCTCTTTGGCTCTCTGCTGCTCCATCCTCTCCCTTGGACAATTCGCACTGAGCATTTCCATAAGAAATGAAGTAATTGCTGTAGAGTCTGTAGGAAACAAATAGAGCCAAAAGGGCTTCAATGGTTTCAGAGCAATCCCTCAACCATCAGCTAAGTAAACTCCTCCAGCTACCTTCCCCTGGGGAATACAGGGAAAAATGGTCTTGTCTTTGTGTCTCAACCATGTCCCCTCAAACTTTTTCATTACAAGACCTGTTTCAGAGGACAGACAAGTCACTTGAAAACAACTGCAAAGCCATAAAATTTTAATTCAGAGTTGTGCTCTGGATACATTTACAGTATTCTGGCTCTACCCACCATTCAGTGATGACAGATAATTTTCTGACTCTTCACTTCAGTTAGCCTTGTGGAGGTGATGCAGCTATGATAAATGGAGTGGGATTCCATCCAGTTTTAGTTTTTGTCCCCTGAGTTTTAAGCAGTTGTATATGTGGAATCACATGGAAGCAATACAGCTTCCCTGGCATAGCTGCAAACATCATTAGCATAATAATACTTGTTATTTTTGGCAACAAGAAGAGGAAGCAAAAATGCTATGTTGAGTCATGTCCCAAAACAGGGGCTTTGCCTTTGGAAGTCCCTCTGCTTTCCAACTGAACACAGAACTGTAACAGATTGCTGCTCTGAACTGCTTTCGTTACATCTGAGCTAAAAAAAAAACCAGCAGAAACTTTCAGGTCGCTTTGCAAGCTTTGCACTTCAGGGCCTGAGCAACAACAAGCAAATACAAACTACAAGTGAGATTCATTCTTCAGTTCTTTGTGCCTCTTGCCCTTCCTTGGCAGAGGGTTCCTCATCAGGAGCCTGCTGCCTCCAGCTGGAACTTCCAGCCCTGCAACTCTCTTGGACCACTTAGTAGTACAATGATTATTTATGTACTGGCCATGAGTGCCAGCTTCAGTGTTTGTAGCTATATGCTTTATCCCCTTTCAGAGCAGCATATGACAATAATTACCAGCTTTAAAAAACAGTAAGAGATGCATGCAGCAGCAAAGGAAAACACCAATTACTATAATTCAGGAATCTGGAGGTCAAAGTTCCAGACCTGTTCCAGCCAGGCTGCTGTGTGACCTGCTATCACACTCCACATGCAATTAATTTCTGCACAAGCAATAAAAATACCTGAGCTCAAGCCAGCTAAAGGCTTATCTCCATGTCTAACCACACTTTAGTTCTGCAGCCACACATCTTCACTTGATACCTTTTTCCTTCTTACATTTTTCAGTGAATTTGCTTTAGTCATACTGGGGCACTTCAGCATTTACTTTCTGTGAGTGTTCAGACAATAAAGTTTTCCTGACACAAATGCCTGTGGAGAGGGAATGAATGTCAAGTTCTTAAGCCAAAGCATTTGTGGCAACCCAACTTAGGATTCAATGCAGAAGTGATGTGCATTCTGTCATGTAGTAAATGGAAAGAAACACACCATTGTGATTTATGATTGAGTACCTCCGAGCAACACAGCTTGGAAATGAAAAACTAGCAGAGAGCTGGCTACAGTGTATACAGGGGAAGGCAGGGCACAAAAAGGTGAAATGGAAAAATACATTAGGGAATGTAAATTATTTAATAAGGTTAAAGAAAAATGTGGTACTATGCTTTTTTAAATCTTGAGCTGGTAATACCTTTAAGTCTGTGTCATTAGTTTTAAGTGTGAATTCCAATATAAAAGTTATGAGGAATCTTTCTTTCCTGAGTTTCCTTCCCTCGACTTTGCTATTCCAGTTCTTGCTGAAAGAGGCAGGTCTTCATGGTTATCACACATTCATTTACTACAGCTGTACCTTTCCAAATCACATGTCCCTTCCACCACAGATTTCATTTTCCTATGGTCAATTTATACTCCATTGTTGAGTAAACTTCACCGGAAAAAGCATTTTCAGACTTTGTTTTATAAATAATTACTTCTTTTGAGAAAAAAAGTTGAATATAAATAGACAGCAACATACAGTTAGCTGCCTTCCACAGAGCTGGACAAGCTGCAGAACAGCTTAATACCAGTGACACTAACTGAAAATGCAGACAAAAGAAGAGTAATCACATTCAGCATTTATGCAAAATACATTATAAAAAATGGGCATGTTTTACTAAAATACAAACCATACATGGCCCTTAGGATGCTGATTTTAATGTCCTCATTACTGTCAAATGATTTTCTTCTCATGTTTACCATTTAGTAAAAATACTCAGTTAATGGCACTATAATGGAGTTTAAATTATTATTTTTTAAATGAAGCATGCTCAGAAGTCTGTTCTGTAAGAACATTGCTGAAATATGATTACTAGGAGGACAGTAGGATGAGAAGTCTTTTCCCAGCAGCCTCTCCATAACATGGTATTCCCATTTTCACTTAAAAGTTAAACCACTGTATAGGATTTAGCAACTTCTCCCCCCTGAGTTTAAATTTCTCTGTTACATAAGAAAAGCCCAGTAGAAGACAGTACTGGCAGAGCACAGACCTATGACAGATATTTCAACAGGTCTTTATTTGTTTCAGAGCACAAGTGTTCTGCTTCTGATAGACAGTGAAAACCTGTGCTGGAAAAGAATCACAGAAGAAAAAATTCAAACACTGGACTGCAACACAAATACTGTTAGAAACAATAAGGTTGCTTTACTTACCTGGCCTTGCAGCAGCTTCCAAACTTGCCTCTATGTCCATTTGTTACACCTGAACCTTCTTGGAAAACAGGGTTTGGTTTGTGATTGCATCTAGTTCTATTTTGTCAATTCCAAAGCATTTTGTAGGAGAAATACATGTTATAATTTCCACTTTAATAAGATGACAGAATCATAGAATAATTTGGGTTGGAAGGCCCCTTTAAAGGCATCTAGTTCAGCCTCCCTGCAGTGAGCAGGGACTTCTTCAACTGGATCAGGTTGCTCAGAGCCCAGTCCAACCTGAACTTGAATGTTTCCAGGGATGGGAACTTTAGTTTTGTTTTGCCTGCAGAGGTGAGGGCAGCCCTGAAGCACTGCTGGGGCTGGGGGCAGCCACCCATGTGTAAGCACAGTCACAAAAATCAGAGCCCCCCCCCACTATTAATTACTTTATTTCTGTAATTAGGATTAAGTGAGACTGCTCTCACATTCTGAGTTCAGCACACACAAATGCCTGCATATATGTGCTGGTTTGAGCTGAAGTAAAGTTAACTTTCTTCACAGTGGCTAGCATGGGGCTATGTTTAGGATTTGTGCTGAACACAGAGTTGATAATGCAGAGATGTTTTTGTTATTGCTGAGCAGAGTTTACACAGAGTCAAGGCCTTTGCTGCTTTCCGTACTGCCACGCTGGCGAGGAAGTTGGGGATGCATGGGAGATGGAGACAGAGCAGAGCTGGGACAGGTGACCCAAACTGACCAAAGGGATATTCCATACCATATGACATCATGCTCAGTATATAAGGTGGGAGGAAGAAGGAGGAAGGGGGGACATCTGGAGTGATGGTGTTTGTCTTCCCAAGGAACTGTTACACGTGATGGGCCCTGCTACTGAACACCTCCTGCCCATGGGCAGCAGTGAATTAATTCCTTGGTTTGCTTTGCTTGTGTGTGCAGCTCTTGCTTTCTCTATTAAACTATCTTTATCTCAACCCATGGGCTTTTCTAGTTTTTACCCTTCCAATTCTCTCCCCCATCCCATGGGTGGGGGAGTGCGTGAGTGGCTGCGTGGTTCTCGGCTGCTGCCTGGGGTTAAACCACGACAACATACCAACAGAACATTTTACTTCTTACTAGTTCCACTGCCAAAACACTTATCACAGAATCAGATCTTTATTCTTCAGCAACTAGTGAAGAGAGATGCACTGATTTACTGGATAAGATATGAATACACTCTCTCAAGAGATTTATTTAAAACTTTGACCTACCTTTTTTTTGACTGTCTCTGAACAAAAGACCTGAGAATACTTCTCCTGCTTAAGAACTTGTATTTTAGCAGAGTACAGCTCAGTCTGAGGGAGGCCAGCTTCATGTTTTTCTCCCCTCACTGTGGGGTTCACATTGAGTTTAGGAACTTTAAAAAAAAAAGCAATCAGAATTTTCTTTTTAATTTTAATACATGGTTTTAAATAAATTTCTTGAATAAACTAAAGGTAGAAATCCCACAGGATTAGCAGTGTTTGGGTCTAACCTGGAACACAATTGTTAATCTGAGACCAATATGAAGATCAAACATTATGTACTTCAAAAACTGAGATTTCTTTCTACACTATATGCAAATTCTACATTTGAATAAAGTAATTTACATTGCCCTGAGTGAAATCCGAGAAATGTGAAGATACATCTTTTAATGATGCTACAAACAAGTAAATTGAACACAGTGCCTGTTTTGTTTGGCAGGCTGCTAGCCACGGAGTACACAGTGGCTCCACCAGGCCCCAAAAGCAGCCCAGGAGCAGCCACACTATTCCATTTAGCTAGTTCTAAGGCTAAAAAGGAAGGCAGGCAAGTGAGCTGTACAAAATTATCAGATTGGGAAAAGTGTGGTAGGGCATAAATCTGTAAGGAAGTTGATGTTCTAACGCACAAGAAATAGCTTTGTTATCTCACAGTCACAGTTATAGTTATATTCATTCCACTTAACAGAATGATGTTATAAAAGTGCCTTTAAAATGGATGCACTCCACAAGTAATTAAAGCACTTTCATGACTGAGAGGTTTGTGATAGAAAACAGTCTTTTACATTCATCCCTCTTTCCAGTAATGCTAGCTTGCATAGCAGAGGTGAAATCACAAATCCACCATGAAAATATACTTTGAAGAACTTAGTTCTAATCTTCAAGCATCAGGGTTTGTTTGTTTATTCATTCTCTAGGGAACAGGCAAAGTAGGAGAAGCTTCACATGTTACTGAGCATGTCTTCTCATGGGCTTCATTTTCGTCACTTCAGTCTCAACAGGTCCCTGCAACTAAACTACATCTCAGTTTCCTGTACTGTATGAAATCATGGTCACAAAGAGAATTTCCCATCATAAACAAATCAGCTGTAGAAGGGAGGGAAAACTCTCATTTGGATTCTTACCAGCTAGAACTCCTCGAGTGCCCCACAGCTGGTTATATCCAACCAACTGCACAACTGCTGGCACTGGGGTGCAGCAGCAGCTGCCTGAACCATGGTTTGAGAATCTCTGTATCAGCTGTGGGACTAGACCACTCTCCCTCTTTCAATAGAATATTAAACCATATTTTATTATCTCTATTACCTGTATGTATGTTCTACATTTAGAAGAACTGATCTAGCTATTCTTATGAGGCTGCACATAGAGAACTGGCCTGATGCTAGCCACATCCTCACATACATTACAAGTTTGGATATATAGCAATAGTATCATCTCAAAACAGGTAAAAAGCTCTACTGCTAACCCAGACAGAAAACCTTCAAACCTACTAACATGCCTGTGTGAGCTGATACTTTAAATAACTCCTTGTACTGAACAGATTTGATTGATAATTTACAGTAATGCCTTCTTGTCCAGGAAGCATCCAATGGGAGCAAGTTACTATATGGACTCTAACATGGCTTGCCACATTTTTACTCATGTTTTCAATGTCCACACAAGAATTGCCCATTAAATTTATAGACCAATTTGATGCTAACTGTATTCATTACAGTCTGTGAGGAAACTAGGTAATTGGGTTGTTATACTTCTATCTTTAGAAATAAATTAGAATTCCTGCTTAGTTAGAATAATTTAAAATGTCTGACTGTGCCCGTTCAAAGCATCCATTAACAAATGCTGGCTTCTCCTCCACTTCCCACTGCATTAAACAGGCCATTTCTGTACACAAGACAAAGCAGCTAATCAACTGGAAGTTGGAAATAAATATGCAGGGAGCAGACATACAAACCACAGCGTTAAAGTACATTTGCCTTATGCCAAGATTCATTTGTAAATTCATCAAGTGTTATACTCACTAAGTCATGTTGATGTGTTTTCAAGATGGTTAACTGCTCGAAAACAAATAATATTTACAGTACAGTTAAATGGAGTTATTCAGCAATACTCAAAAGCAGGAACTGAACAAGGAGGTGTACAGCAGCATTTGTATTGCTGCAGCACTCAGTGCTGTGATGTAGTGAAAAGTGTTCCTGTCCACAGCAGTAGGGTTGGAACTACATGATCTTTAAGGTCCCTTCCAGCCCAGGCCATTCTATGATTCTATGATCTAACCCTCAGATCCTTTTACAGATAAAGGGCTCTGATTTCAATGCTCCACTTTCTAAAATTATGCACAGCCTCTATGTGACTGTTCAAAGATCTAGGAGTATAACAGTACAACAAAGCCAAGCTGTCCAGTAGAAAGTGCCAGAAAGGAGTACAGACTGAGTAATTTTATATTTGTGAAGATACACTAACTCTCTGCAGGGAAACAGTTCCCTGCACTTAGGAAGCCTTTGGGTTCATAAACCAGAACCCTTTCACAAAGGGGAACAACTAACTACTCCAAACATCTCTCAGAGGCCAATAATCATACTGTCTTATAATTCCAGATATTTGAGATAGCTAACAACAAAGTTACAAATTAAAATCTATTTTCTAAGGGATAATTAACTTTTAGCGACCAAAAAGTACCAGCCACTATGCTGGAAAATGCCCTGAATGGAGGTGCAATTACCTAATCCACTCAGTGTTCCAAGTTTCACTTTCCATACTGTACAGATTCAGTGAGTCAGGAGGGGAAAAAAAAAACACAACCAAGACTGTAAGCTCCTATTTGGAAAGCTCCCATATAAATAAAAGAACAGATGTTTGAGTTTGTTTTCTGAAAGGTGGTAATCGAAGATCAGTCATCCACGCATCAAACAAGTGCTCTACCTCTGTTGACACAACAGTGCTGTGACAGCACCACAGCTTCTCCAGAGAATACCTTCGAAGCTGAATCCTGGAGGCAAAATCATCTGAGGAATACTTTGAGCTTGTCTAAAACCTCTTGGCAATAGCTCCAGCTCTGCTATTTTTTGCAACTCCAGAATTATAGCTAACTAAAGAAATTCACACAGAAATTCAGGCATGGGCAGGATGCTATGCAAATATGTGTTAAGTGGATACTAAGTTATGTCTTTGGCTTTTATTTTGAACTTGGCTATCTGTGAAGTTCAGCACTAGTTCACCAACTAAATCTTGCTATAGCTGCTGCCTCAGAACAGCAATAGTACTCTGTAAGGTTGGGCATTCTGCTGTTGAGTCAGGAAAGATACTGACTGGAAATATAATCACCAAGTCTAAAGTGTCACTTGATGGAAATTACATTTTTAATACAAAAGTGAAAGCGACTCTGACATTAGGAAATAACGTCAAGAGTTCTGTAACCAATGTAAGTTCTGCATCAAATTAAAGCAGTCAGTAGTTCTGGAACCTGAATAAACTAACAGATCTTCACAAAAGTAAAAATAGAATAAATATGGGAGACATTTCTCTGGCAACCAGCGACAGGACTCGAGGGAATGGTCTGAAGTTGTGTCAGAGGAGGTTTAGGTTAGATATTAGTTCTTCATCCAGAAGGTGTTTGGGGCACTGGAACAGCTCCCCAGAAAAGTGGACACAGTACCAACTCTGACGAAGTTACAGAAGCATTTGGACAATGTTCTCAGGCACATGGTGTCATTCTTGGGGGTGTCCTATGCAGGGCCAGGAGATGAAGTTGATGATCCTCATAGGTTTCTTCCAATGCTGAATATTCTGTGATTCTCTGACTTCAAAACATCTTCTAAGTAGTTTTTGGTAAAAGTACTGATGCTCCTGGGACCTAGATGCTACAGCAGTACAGACCAGAGAGACAAGACAATGAAGGAACCAAAATGGGGTGTTGCATACAACCATCAGTAGCTCAGTTCAAGGAGAAAAAGATTCAGGGAGTGCAGCAATTCCACTATCAACAAAAACTGTTACTTACTAGACCCAGTAGATTCCCCTAGTAGATTGTTCATTTTGGATAGTATTTCCAGAAAATAAGTAAGATTTTAATATTAGGGTGCTTTACCTTAGAAGGAAAAAAATGTAAGGTTAGAGATTCAAACCACTTAAATTAATGCATGTACTAAGTAAAATGGTAACTACTTTTAGGTTGTTAGTTTAGATAAAAAGGCGGTATTTTATACAGAGGATCATGGAATGATTTGGGTTGAAAGATGAGTTAAAAATCATCTAGTTCTGACTCCCTGCCATGGGCAAGGACACCTGCCACTAGCCCAGGTTGCTCAGAGCTCCATCCAGCCTGCCTTGAACACTGCCAGGGATGGGGCATCCACAGCTTCTCTGGGCAGCCTGTGCCAGTGCCTCACCACCCTTATAGTTCAGAATGTCTTCCTAGTATCTAAATCTACCCTTCTTTAGCTTAAAGCCATCTCCTCATAGGGAAGAATTTCTTCCCAATATCCAATCTAAACCTGCCCTCTGTCAGTTCGAAGCCATCACCCTTTGTCCTGTCAGTACTTGCCCTGGTAAAAAAATCCCTCACCAGCTCTCTTCAAGCCCCTTTAGGTACTGAAAGATACAAGTTGCACTTCCACTTGTACAGAGTGTAAGGAATCCCTACAGAATGCAGCAAAACAAATCCATGAACTGGGATTTATTAGTGCAGAAACAATGAAGCCTCCTTATTCTAAGCATTATTATTAGAAAAATTCCATGTATTCCCTATATTACAGCCTATCATGAACACTTTGAGGCCAAGTAAGATTCCCCAGTCTTCACCATTCAAGTAAATTAAGGTTACAAACAGAAATATTCTTTCTGAGAAGGACTTGGTCTCTTCCTTTATAAATGTACCTTGAACCCCAAGAAACAGATCCAAATTGTGGGGGGAATCCACATGGACTACACCTTGTTAGAAAAAGGCTGGATATCAGCTGCTAGGAGAGAAACACGAGTTCAATGCGAGTGAACACAATATCCAAAACTGAGAGGGATGTGTTTGCTCTAAATCTGGTAAGATCCTCTAAAAATGCAGACAACTACCAACCACATGAAACAGGAAGCAGGCATTTATACCACAAGTGCTCAGGAGGGAAAGAAGAATCAGCTTAAAAATCAAGTATAAAAACACTAACATTTCCAACGGCGAGAGGAGAGCCGTGAAAACCTGGTCTAACACCAAGAAGATGCCCCCTGGCACCTCAACTCTGCTGAGGCCTGAGGGGGTTTAAAGGGATGGAGGTGAGCATGTACCTGCAAACCTCAGAGGGGCAGAGGCTGCTGTTGGAGGCTGTCTAGGTATCTGGAGGTGTTTACTGTGGTTTTGTAAGGGTCTAGTGCAGTCACCTATCTGTTATATTGCTGCTATGAATTCTGCATGTATAGTTCATAGACTAACAATTACTAGCCATCAATAAATCAACAAACCACTTTGATTCTAACCTGATTTAAGCCATGAGTTGTTCTCCCCTACAACAAACACATGCACTCCCTTACATGTTTTCTACTTCACACTGATATGCAACCTTCAGCTAAACTTGAACTACCTCAAGGTTTTATTTTTCTTTTTTATTCTTTTTCCTTTTCCTTCAGCTGAGGGCACCCAAGGTGCTCAGGAAATCAACCCACCAGCTACACAGGTCATATCTGCTTCAGTACTCAGACTGATTCCAATCAAACTACTACAATAATTGCACTCCACCAAAATAATGGCTCCAAAGCCTGGGCAAAAACAGATGAAGTCTTTGAAAAGTGGATATTAAGTTCCTGGGTTAGATAAATGAAAATGTTAAAGGTTTGACATACATTCTAGCTTTCTTAGATGTGGCTCCTTGAACAAGACGCTCTAATGAATTTACTCCACTAGATCAGGTTTTTGCATCAGGAAATTCCAATTAAGCACCATATGAAAGCTTGGTGTGTTTCTCCCTCTGCCACCGTCAAGGTTCAGTGTTAGCTCTTAGTTTTTCTACACAACATTAAAAGAGCATCATTCATATTTATTTCTTCTTTAAGCAGAGTAAAAAATAGTTAAATCTAATTTTGTATGGTTCACTTCTCTACTTCTGCTGATGACACTTTTACAAATTAGAGGTAATGAAGAATCCTTTCAGATGTTTTAACGTGACAGATTCTTAGTCTTTTGAGAGCATATATCCTCAACAGACTTGCATAAAACTCTACATTGACAGATCTTGTAATCAAAGACACAAACGAAGCATGCTCATTGATCTCTGACTCAGACCCTAAAATAAAAATACTCATGTTCATTAAGTGCAAACATGCTTCTACTAAACTTTATTTATGGGCTCCTAACTTTTGATTGGTCAAAATAATTATCTCCCCAGATTCTGTTTTTATTATTCTGTAATCGGGAGAAAACCCATTCTGTATTATGCATAAAGACCTTTAAAATTAACTAAGCCTACAAGAGACATTATGTCACCTTAGCAACTACTTTTTATAAGTTACTTACTCTGTAAAAGATGATTCTGAACGTGCACTTAAAATAATTTCTAGGCTAGCAACTGGCAACCACATTCTTCATTACAATTTTAGAAACCCATAAAGACTTAAATCTGAAAAAGAGAATTAAAATATAACAGAGCCTTATGTGACAAAAGCATCTGTTCATAGTAAACCAAGTGTGTTCAAAGCTGTTCATTCAATTGACTAGTAGAAACCACAGTAACCTAGAATTCCATGAATATATACTAGAGAAGAAAACTGCAGTGAAAAATACACACAAAAGGCAGTTACAGAAATGTAGTCAGCCAGGGAAATGAACACCTTGCCTGTCAGTTACACACTCCCTAATTCCAACCAACACTGCTCCAATGCCATATTTATTACTTCTCGCTTTTAAATTTTCCAAATTAGTGGTTTATCTAAACTTTTTTCTTCCCCAAGTGCTAGGAGGAAAACTACTCATCTATTTCTCTCAGCTCACAAGGTACATTTCCTCATCACCAAATCACATTCTTACCTGCTTCACTGTTTACATGTTCCATCCATGAAATATGGAATCACAGAACTGGAAATCCTTCCTTTCCTCCACAACTTCACTGAGCACTTCAAACGAGCACAGTAGGAGCACTTCTCCAATTAACATTTACCAGGCACATTCCACCTCCTCATTCCCTTAACACATCTGAGTCACAACCACCAGCTCAAGTGACTAGAAATTAACCTACTAAAGCAGAAATGTATGAAGTTATATTAATTTGACACATAACTTCACTGAAACCTACATTTGGGAAACTAAAAAGAAGTCCCCAGAAATAAGTGAATTTTATTTAAGCCAGAGAAGATCTGTAGAGAGCAGCAGGATCTTATGTTAAGGCCACTAATGTAGTATGAAAAATAGAGGCTTTCACAGAAACAAGCTCGTTTTAGATTTAGTCTTTAGAGGGCTATAAAGGTTATCAGACCATTTGCAGCCTCTCCCCCTTTTTCCAGGTTTACTGTTCTAAGGAAAACAAAAAATGAACTCATTCCCCCTGAAAAATTATGGATTAGGCTTACAAGCAAGAGCAGGGCAGAATATTCCTGCCCTCCTTATCATCATGTTTTGCATCTTTTCTGCCCATTTCTTATCCCAATCAAAGCCTGGTGAGTAAAATAAACCCCCAAAGTAGGACCTCACAGACATGAAGGTTTCTGCCTACCTGGCCTGTTGTGACTGACACAAGTTTTGTCACACTCCACCTGCTGGATAATCTTAAAAAAAGCCCAGGAAAAAAAAAGCCTAAAAGAGGTTCTGTTCCGCGATCACTGACACACCACACAGATACTACATTAAAACCGACTGAACTGTGTATTTGATGATATATTCTTCATCCTTTTCCTTTCTACCCATCTCTATCTGTGCTAAAATCAAGTGAAATCTCTGGGTGGGTATTTTTTCTAAATATCTCAGGTTAAAGGGCCTATTTTAATTCATATCAACTTTTGGTAATGCAGTTACAGGCAGGAAAAGTCATAGCTCCATGTCACAGCAAAAGAGCAAATGACACTTCTTGCTGTTCAGTCTCCGATGGTAGAAAAGCATAAAGTAAATGTAATTTTTAACTACTATTTATCAAAAATATCACCTTTAATTATTCAAATCCCAAACAACATTGACAGTAACGTTTTAGCCATAATCTCCAACCCACAAAATCCACAATAATTTAGATCTTCATATTTGCTGGTATTTTCTCTTATAGGGTATCTTATAAATACACCTGCCACCATCATTTACTTTTACAATAAACCATTCTTTATTATGATTTACCATCCTTGAGGGATAATTAAAATATAAGGCAGGGTGAGATACACTCAAGACTCGCAAATCATACCTGGAGTAGTGTGTGATACTGAAATGCTGGAAAAGGCATTACTTTTCAAAACAGTAATTTAATCAAAAGTTGGCAGAGCATGTATTCACTTAAAAAAGTGCTCAAATATTCCTCTAGAAACAAAATGAACATGATTTTAACACAGCTGATGCTGTGGCATAGACAGTACAAAACCAACATCCCTGCTATGTGTACATGATCATTTCAGAATGTCATCACTAAATAAGCACAAGTGAAGTCTATTGCAATGAGAAGTTTCATAGAAGCTTCAAGACAGTTATTCCTGATGAAGAACTATTTTTTTCCTCTTGAAAGAATTCCTTCTATTTTTCCCAGATCTCCAAATGAAACTGTTGCAGAACCTCTCTGGGCTGGTCTTGGCTAAGGAAACAAATAGAAGAAAAACATAAATATAGATAGGGCTAATTTTAAATGTTTTGCAAAATGCTTTTAAAGCATCAGTAATTTAAAATGTACCTTCAAATATAAAATAGTTGAGCTTCACATTACCTGTGACTCATGGAATTTCCAGCCAATCATGTAGTAGATCTGAAACGTGGCAGGTACTGAGCCATCACTATTCCCATACATTTCTGTCAGGGCAGGAAGGGAGAGAAAAAAAAAAAAAGGTACTCAGAACATCAGTTCTAAGAAAAACTTAGTTCTCAGAACATTAGAACTAAGTGTGACATATTCATCATCATGACTCTCGGTGAAAGATTTGGGACAATAAAAATATCTCATACTGGTGCATCTACATAGTTCAAATCCTGTCATTATAATTAAGGTTAAAAATAACTTATGATAATACTATTTTGTTCTGGTCCAAAAAGTGTGTGGGGTTTTGGTTTTGTTTTTTTTTACACAAAGGTCAGAGGAAAAAAAAACAGAAAAAGCATTCTTAAAGTCATTTCAGACAAACTCATTACCTCTCAAATACTGACCTCGGTATATTGCAGCAGCTGCCAACATTGTCTCCCTGTGTAGCAGAGGTTTTCTATTCCAAGAGCAATTACTCTCCCCCATACCTAAAAATATGTTTCAGCTTTAAGAAAAAGAAGATATAGCATATACCATGAGTTAAGTGTCATGCACTAATGACAGATTCTTACTAAATCAAACTAACTACAGAATCCTCTGCATCTCACTGTAGGAGAGAACATACAGCAAGTAACTGGGTGAGTTTCTTACCTGGAAGAATCCAAAACTTTTACTGCCAATGCTTTGCAATTTACAGTTTGCATTGCTAGGAATGATTTCAAATTACTGTATCTCTACCCTGAGTCTTCAAACATTTAAGCTTTCTAGTATAATTAATTTGAGTACAAAGTGTTTATTCAGACACATTGCTCCTAAGTATTTTTATACTAGATAAGCACCAAAATTATTATCCCAAGAGCTTTTAAATACAAAATAAAATAACCACAATTCTAATCTTTTTAATCACTTACTGCATCTGAATGTTTCTGCTTAGAATAACGTTGCACTTTCACTAAGCAGTTACTCCAAACGGCAGCTGATCCAGAGTTGCTGTCAGTAACAGTTAACTGCACACAAGTCACTGCTTTACAACCCATGACAAATGCACTCAGAGTACGAACAAAATCGTTGCTCAATTGTTTGTTGTTCCTCAGCAGACTTCAAATCGAGGAACTATTAATCCTCATTCCAAAGCAGTTTGCTGGATGCCCTGGTAATTAGGGAGGCTCACAGCAAAGGTTAGCTTGTGGGATATAGGCTTCTGTCTCCCTTTCAGGGCTTTTCTGCAGCTTACACTGAACAGGTTCACACAGAAAGGGCATCCAAGGGAAACGGAAAATCCGTAGCAGGCCACAAAGTAGCAAACCTTTGACTTCTGCTTCCCAATACAAATCTGATGACAGGCATAATCTCCTGACTCACAAGAGAGCAGGAAAAAAACCTAAAGCTTCCACTGTTACAGTAAGTTTTAGTTATTTAGTTGTAGTTTTCTAAGGAAGTTTTTTCAATGAGGGTATTGAAACACTAGCACAGGTTTCCCTGAGAGGTGGTGAATGCCTCATCCCTGGAAACATTCAAGGCCAGGCTGGATAGGGCACTGAGCAACCTGGTCTAGTTCAAGATGTCCCTGCTCACTGCAGTGGGGTCAGACTCGACGGCTTTTAAAGTTCCTTTCCAAACCACAGCATTCTATGATTTGGAGTTATGAAACACAAAGTCAAACTCTTCTGTGTCTGCATCACTGATACAGAAAACATGTACATTTCCACGAAGGATATACTTGCCTTGCAAGTCTTCCATAACCTCAAACAACCCTGGGTAGTTGACTTGAATTTCATCAGTATCCTAAAAGAACGCAGAAGCTCAGTTTTAGAACATAGCAAGCTAAACCAGTAGCATTGTCAGTCTTCAGAGCTGCTAATGGACTACTCCCTGCCCATGGCAGGGGGTTTGGAACTGGATAATCTTCAGGGTCCTTTCCAACCCAAACCATTCCATGATTCAATTCACCCGCTGCTTCTGCTCAAACCATGTATTTCTCAAAAGAACATACTGTCTTAACATTTCTAAAGAGTTTGGCTTAGTAGCACAAATGCAATCAAAGTTTAATTGAAATGCCGTTATTTTCTTCCTGGTTTTAGAAGAAACAGCAAGTGTCGAAAGGTTTTTTCAAGCTGGTCTAACATTGTCTGACATTTCTCCAAGAAGATGATCCAAATTCTACTGGGCCATGAGCCAAAGATACACTTCAGTTGGTTCCATTAATCACCATGAAGCCAAGAACAGCAGCAGCCTAAGCTACTTCAGAAGCTAATTCAGCAAGGTGCACAACAGGCAGAAGGAAGTAGTACGCTAGTAATGCATTAGTAAACAGTAATTTTTATATTCCAGCAGCTCTGATGGTCTGGATTGTTCTGATTGTTCTCTTACCACAGTCAGGGTGTTAAAGCCAGCTCTGGCCAGCAAATGTCCCAGATCAGCAACAGCAGTGAATGGCGAGACATGAGGAGAAAATCCTCCTTCTCTCTCCAACTCTGCCAGCTGCAAAGAGCAGCGAAGCTCATACAGAGTGTCTCCCCCAAACATTGCTCCAATGAACACTCCATCTGGCTTCAGAACTTGGTGAATCTACAACACAGAAATAAAAATTTCAGGGCTTTTAGCATTAAGTCTGTGTAGCTGAGATGTTCTTAGGACTTCTTAATTAACTCAAAAGCAATTGTTGTAATAGTTCTAATGGATTTTTAATATTGACTGTACCCTACAGAGCAAATTGTGCCACAGCTTCTGGTAACACTGCAAATGAATCATCTGTCTGAAGAGAGACTATTTTTCCTTAGGACAGAAATTACCCCAGAAATTACACTTACAGTCAGGAAACACAGAATAACTGAAGAAATTGAGGGTAAAACTTTTTAGCAGGATACTCTTAAAACAATATTCTCAATTACATTACTTCTGAAAACAGGATAAATTTAAGATAGTTAAAAGTAAGCAAAACCTTCTCAAATGAGGGCAGTAAACATACTTCTTAATGGCTTGATTTAAGAGAAATGGAGGCTTTTGTTTCCAGTAGTGATCTGTGCCCTTCTGAGCAACAGTACAGTAATACAATTTTTACTGTGTCTACATTTAGTTATTTTTATCTAGTGAGAACAGCAATACTGTGACTCAGACACCAAGGCTGAAAAGCTGCTTTTTTGTCCTGTAAGTCCTAGCCCCTCCCCTAGTAAAGAGCCAAGTCATGCTTTCATTTTTCCTTAAGAATTGGGAATGATCCCTGGCTTAGGTATCCAGAAGAGCCTTATTAGATAGTAAGGCTAACAGGGCCACAATAGCTTCCAACTGTGCCAAAACAAAAATATTTTCAGTTGTTTATTTAATTAAGAATTAATCAAGCTACCTTTACTGTGCTAGTAAAGAAGCCTTTAATTGACAGCTAAGAAAATGAAGCAGTTAAAGGTAGGTAGTTAAAACCAGTGGTACCAGCACAGGAAATGAGCTCCCATGATGAAAGTTGGCCAAGAAACCCAGTTCCGTCCCCCTTTGTGGAACATTATGTGCCAGTTACATTTACTATGGGGGTAAAAATATTTGACACTCCATAGAACACTTAAACAAAACATATTTCTTTCCAAGTATTTATTTTAAAGTGCTGAAGGCATTCAAATTTATTTTTATTTTCATAACAGTAGGGTACTCCTGCTCCTACCAACAGGTGACAGAATAGCACTGTTAATGACTCTGTAATGAGACACTAAATCAGTATCAACTGATGCTTCTCAAACTGCCAAAAATATTGCAAAAATACTTGTGTGCAACATAAGGTATTTCTACGCCTCTTATATAAAGAAATTTAGAGAAATAGAGAATGCTCTGAATACAAGTCGTGGCAAGTGTTGATTTTGAGTATTAAAACTCAGTTTCTTACCTCTTTAAAGGCTTTAGGAAGGTCATTCACCCAATGTAAACTGAAATGACAGAAGCATACATTTCATAATGGCACACTAAATAAAATGTAGGGAGAATGGAAAGAATGTTTCATTAACTAAGTAAGTTTCAGAAACCAAAGCCACAAACTAATTTCTCAAGATGTAACAGTTCTGGAATGCCTGCCTGAAAGTGATACTAAACAAGAACAAAAGTTCTTACAAATACCTTTCCTTTTTCTCTTGCCTTTTTCTTTTTTTTTAAGAAGAGATGCCAGTCCTGAAGACTAGTTTGTCAAAATGCAGGAAAAAGGAAAGTTACAAGTGTTTTGAAGTAAAACAAACAAAACAGCCACCAGGACAGCACTTTTCCCTCATGCATTCTCATGTTTATAAATACAATTACTATTGCTGTTTAATAGACTATTAATATTTTTTGGTCTATTTTCTTAAAGATAACATTGTTTAACTCCTTTAACAAAACAAAATAATTATTAATGCATACCTTAAGCTGCTTACAACAAGATCAAATGTGTCTTCTCTGAAAGGAAGGAATTCCTCATCAGCTACAACACTGACTGTAGGGATTTCAGATTCCACGGCATTTTTCTAACATTGGAAGAAAAACAAATCAGAAACTCACTTAATTTTCTTTCCTGTGTTACAGAATTAAGGCACTTCAGCATTGAAAAAGCTACTTACTAAAGCATTCTCTGCGATATCAACTTGGACAAGTTTTTCGACTGTTTGCTGAAACAAAATTTTGAAAGTCTATTAAGTACTTAAATTGTTTTGTGAGTTGTCCTAAGTAATTTTTTAGAATGCTTATATTTATTCATAATAAATTAGAAGGAGTCTTTTCCAACTCCTGTTAAAAACTTGATAGAAAGCAGAAAGCACTTTTCCCCACAAAATGCTACTTGCTCCCAGGGAGAGCAGCTGAGGCAGAAGTGGTAACAGAGAACATTCTGTGTTTTCAAGCATAAGTTCAGTTAAATATCAACAACAGATTGACAGGCAAGAAAGTACCTTTACTTACAGTGTGGTTCATGAAGGGTAACCTGTTCACAGCTTAAAAGCTTCCATTATACAACTAACTGTGTCCTAACTAACATCAATCAACTAACTAACATAATCAACTAACAGTGATTGACTGGAAAATATGCACATTCCTACTCCAGAGTAAAAATTAAGTATCATACAACAGAGACCCTCCCTTGTTCTATCACTTGCCCAGTTTTCAGTGACAATAAATACATAATAGCCTGCACAACACATAGCTTTGGAATACAGCTACAGGTATGAGGGAGAGAGAGGGGAAGACTTACCTCATCAAGACCCAGAAGTTTGTTTTAAGTCATAACCGAGCACTATTTAAAACCAGAGAAATAAGCATGCACTCCCTTTAAGTCCTTTTAAGCATGAAGAGTCAGTACCTTGGTTAAATGCTGAGCTATGTAACCTCTTCCAGAGCCAACATCCAAAGCAAGAGGAAACGTTCTAAAGGGCAAGATTAATAACACAGAACACTATCAAGACTCGAAAGCATTTGAAGTTTTAGCCTATATTACGTTTGACAACTGCTAACTCCTAAAGGCCTCACCGTCCTTTCCCGGGGCAGCGCAGGGCAGCGCAGGGCAGGGCTCCGGCCCCGCGCGGGGCTCACCTGGTGATGTCGAACACCCTGTCGGCGATCCTGCCGCCCACCTGTGGGGACAACCGGCGGTCA